>NW_027444390.1:0-23809 GCF_048569485.1 Anomaloglossus baeobatrachus | reverse complement strand
CGGCCACTCAGCAGCCGACATAGGCGGCCACTCAGCAGCCGACATAGGCGGCCACTAGCAGCCGACATAGGCGGCCACTCAGCTGCCGACATAGGCGGCCACTCAGCAGCCGGCATAGGCGGCCGCCCAGCAGCCGGCAAAGGCGGCCGCCCAGCAGCCGGCATAGGCGGGCCGCTCAGCTGCCGACATAGGCGGCCTCTCAGCTGCCGACATAGGCGGCCACTCAGCAGCCGACATAGGCGGCCACTCAGCAGCCGACATAGGCGGCCACTCAGCTGCCGTCATAGGCGGCCAAAAAGCAGCCGGCATAGGCGGCCAAACAGCAGCCGGCATAGGCGGCCACTCAGCAGCCGGCATAGGCGGCCACTCAGCAGCCGGCAGAGGCGGCCCCTCAGCGGCCGGCACAGGCGGCCACTCAGCAGCCGGCATAGGCGGCCGCCCAGCAGCCGGCATAGGAGGCCAAACAGCAGCCGGCAGAGGCGGCCACTCAGCAGCCGACATAGGCGGCCACTCAGCTGCCGACATAGGCGGCCACTCAGCAGCCGACATAGGCGGCCACTCAGCTGCCGTCATAGGCGGCCAAAAAGCAGCCGGCATAGGCGGCCAAACAGCAGCCGGCTTAGGCGGCCGCCCAGCAGCCGGCATAGGCGGCCTCTCAGCAGCCGGCATAGGCGGCCACTCAGCAGCCGGCATAGGCGGCCACTCAGCAGCCGACATAGGCGGCCAAACAGCAGCCGGCTTAGGCGGCCGCCCAGCAGCCGGCATAGGCGGCCGCCCAGCAGCCGGCATAGGCGGCCTCTCAGCAGCCGGCATAGGCGGCCACTCAGCAGCCGGCATAGGCGGCCACTCAGCAGCCGACATAGGCGGCCAAACAGCAGCCGGCTTAGGCGGCCGCCCAGCAGCCGGCATAGGCGGCCTCTCAGCAGCCGGCATAGGCGGCCACTCAGCAGCCGGCATAGGCGGCCACTCAGCAGCCGACATAGGCGGCCAAACAGCAGCCGGCTTAGGCGGCCGCCCAGCAGCCGGCATAGGCGGCCTAACAGAAGCCGGCATAGGAGGCCAAACAGCAGCCGACATAGGCGGCCACTCAGCAGCCGACATAGGCGGCCACTCAGCAGCCGACATAGGCGGCCACTCAGCAGCCGACATAGGCGGCCACTCAGCAGCCGACATAGGCGGCCACTCAGCAGCCGACATAGGCGGCCACTCAGCTGCCGTCATAGGCGGCCAAAAAGCAGCCGGCATAGGCGGCCAAAAAGCAGCCGGCATAGGCGGCCACTCAGCAGCCGACATAGGCGGCCACTCAGCAGCCGACATAGGCGGCCGCTCAGCTGCCGACATAGGCGGCCTCTCAGCTGCCGACATAGGCGGCCACTCAGCAGCCGACATAGGCGGCCACTCAGCAGCCGACATAGGCGGCCACTCAGCTGCTGTCATAGGCGGCCAAAAAGCAGCCGGCATAGGCGGCCAAACAGCTGCCGGCATAAGCGGCCACTCAGCAGCCGGCATAGGCGGCCACTCAGCAGCCGGCAGAGGCGGCCCCTCAGCAGCCGGCACAGGCGGCCACTCAGCAGCCGGCATAGGCGGCCGCCCAGCAGCCGGCATAGGAGGCCAAACAGCAGCCGGCAGAGGCGGCCACTCAGCAGCCGACATAGGCGGCCACTCAGCTGCCGACATAGGCGGCCACTCAGCAGCCGACATAGGCGGCCAAACAGCGGCCGGCTTAGGCGGCCGCCCAGCGGCCGGCATAGGCGGCCGCCCAGCGGCCGGCATAGGCGGCCGCCCAGCGTCCGGCATAGGCGGCCGCCCAGCAGCCGGCATAGGCGGCCGCCCAGCAGCCGGCATAGGCGGCCACTCAGCAGCCGACATAGGCGCCCACTAGCAGCCGACATAGGCGGCCACTCAGCTGCCGACATAGGCGGCCACTCAGCTGCCGACATAGGCGGCCACTCAGCAGCCGACATAGGCGGCCACTCAGCAGCCGACATAGGCGGCCACTCAGCCGCCGACATAGGCGGCCCCTCAGCAGCCGGCATAGGCGGCCACTCAGCAGCCGACATAGGCGGCCACTCAGCTGCCGTCATAGGCGGCCAAAAAGCAGCCGGCATAGGCGGCCAAACAGCAGCCGGCATAGGCGGCCACTCAGCAGCCGGCATAGGCGGCCACTCAGCAGCCGACATAGGCGGCCACTAGCAGCCGACATAGGCGGCCACTCAGCTGCCGACATAGGCGGCCACTCAGCTGCCGACATAGGCGGCCACTCAGCAGCCGACATAGGCGGCCACTCAGCAGCCGACATAGGCGGCCACTCAGCAGCCGACATAGGCGGCCACTCAGCCGCCGACATATGCGGCCCCTCAGCAGCCGGCATAGGCGGCCACTCAGCAGCCGGCATAGGCGGCCGCTCAGCAGCCGGCATAGGCGGCCGCCCAGCAGCCGGCATAGGAGGCCAAACAGCAGCCGGCAGAGGCGGCCACTCAGCAGCCGACATAGGCGGCCACTCAGCTGCCGACATAGGCGGCCACTCAGCAGCCGACATAGGCGGCCACTCAGCAGCCGACATAGGCGGCCACTCAGCAGCCGACATAGGCGGCCACTCAGCTGCCGACATAGGCGGCCACTCAGCTGCCGACATAGGCGGCCACTCAGCTGCCGACATAGGCGGCCACTCAGCTGCCGACATAGGCGGCCACTCAGCAGCCGACATAGGCGGCCACTCAGCAGCCGACATAGGCGGCCACTCAGCCGCCGACATAGGCGGCCCCTCAGCAGCCGACATAGGCGGCCACTCAGCTGCCGTCATAGGCGGCCAAAAAGCAGCCGGCATAGGCGGCCAAACAGCAGTCGGCTTAGGCGGCCGCCCAGCAGCCGGCATAGGCGGCCTCTCAGCTGCCGGCATAGGCGGCCACTCAGCAGCCGGCATAGGCGGCCACTCAGCAGCCGACATAGGCGGCCAAACAGCAGCCGGCTTAGGCGGCCACTCAGCAGCCGGCATAGGCGGCCAAACAGCAGCCGGCATAGGCTGCCACTCAGCAGCCGGCATAGGCGGCCGCCCAGCAGCCGGCATAGGCGGCCGCCCAGCAGCCGGCATAGGCGGCCGCCCAGCAGCCGGCATAGGCGGCCTAACAGAAGCCGGCATAGGAGGCCAAACAGCAGCCGACATAGGCGGCCACTCAGCAGCCGACATAGGCGGCCACTCAGCAGCCGACATAGGCGGCCACTCAGCAGCCGACATAGGCGGCCACTCAGCAGCCGACATAGGCGGCCACTCAGCAGCCGACATAGGCGGCCACTCAGCTGCCGGCATAGGCGGCCAAAAAGCAGCCGGCATAGGCGGCCAAAAAGCAGCCGGCATAGGCGGCCACTCAGCAGCCGACATAGGCGGCCACTCAGCAGCCGACATAGGCGGCCGCTCAGCTGCCGACATAGGCGGCCTCTCAGCTGCCGACATAGGCGGCCACTCAGCAGCCGACATAGGCGGCCACTCAGCTGCCGTCATAGGCGGCCAAAAAGCAGCCGGCATAGGCGGCCAAACAGCTGCCGGCATAGGCGGCCACTCAGCAGCCGGCATAGGCGGCCACTCAGCAGCCGGCAGAGGCGGCCCCTCAGCAGCCGGCACAGGCGGCCACTCAGCAGCCGGCATAGGCGGCCGCCCAGCAGCCGGCATAGGAGGCCAAACAGCAGCCGGCAGAGGCGGCCACTCAGCAGCCGACATAGGCGGCCACTCAGCTGCCGACATAGGCGGCCACTCAGCAGCCGACATAGGCGGCCAAACAGCGGCCGGCTTAGGCGGCCGCCCAGCGGCCGGCATAGGCGGCCGCCCAGCGGCCGGCATAGGCGGCCGCCCAGCAGCCGGCATAGGCGGCCTAACAGCAGCCGGCATAGGAGGCCAAACAGCGGCCGGCAGAGGCGGCCACTCAGCGGCCGCCATAGGCGGCCACTCAGCTGCCGACATAGGCGGCCACTCAGCTGCCGACATAGGCGGCCACTCAGCAGCCGACATAGGCGGCCACTCAGCAGCCGACATAGGCGGCCACTAGCAGCCGACATAGGCGGCCACTCAGCTGCCGACATAGGCGGCCACTCAGCTGCCGACATAGGCGGCCACTCAGCTGCCGACATAGGCGGCCACTCAGCAGCCGACATAGGCGGCCACTCAGCAGCCGACATAGGCGGCCACTCAGCAGCCGACATAGGCGGCCACTCAGCCGCCGACATAGGCGGCCCCTCAGCAGCCGACATAGGCGGCCACTCAGCTTCCGTCATAGGCGGCCAAAAAGCAGCCGGCATAGGCCGCCAAACAGCAGCCGGCTTAGGCGGCCGCCCAGCAGCCGGCATAGGCGGCCTCTCAGCAGCCGGCATAGGCGGCCACTCAGCAGCCGGCATAGGCGGCCACTCAGCAGCCGGCATAGGCGGCCAAAAAGCAGCCGGCTTAGGCGGCCGCCCAGCAGCCGGCATAGGCGGCCGCCCAGCAGCCGGCATAGGCGGCCGCTCAGCTGCCGACATAGGCGGCCCCTCAGCTGCCGACATAGGCGGCCACTCAGCAGCCGACATAGGCGGCCTCTCAGCTGCCGACATAGGCGGCCACTCAGCAGCCGACATAGGCGGCCACTCAGCTGCCGTCATAGGCGGCCAAAAAGCAGCCGGCATAGGCGGCCAAACAGCTGCCGGCATAGGCGGCCACTCAGCAGCCGGCATAGGCGGCCACTCAGCAGCCGGCAGAGGCGGCCCCTCAGCAGCCGGCACAGGCGGCCACTCAGCAGCCGGCATAGGCGGCCGCCCAGCAGCCGGCATAGGAGGCCAAACAGCAGCCGGCAGAGGCGGCCACTCAGCAGCCGACATAGGCGGCCACTCAGCAGCCGGCATAGGCGGCCACTCAGCAGCCGACATAGGCGGCCAAACAGCAGCCGGCTTAGGCGGCCGCCCAGCAGCCGGCATAGGCGGCCGCCCAGCAGCCGGCATAGGCGGCCTCTCAGCAGCCGGCATAGGCGGCCACTCAGCAGCCGGCATAGGCGGCCACTCAGCAGCCGACATAGGCGGCCAAACAGCAGCCGGCTTAGGCGGCCGCCCAGCGGCCGGCATAGGCGGCCGCCCAGCGGCCGGCATAGGCGGCCGCCCAGCAGCCGGCATAGGCGGCCACTCAGCAGCCGACATAGGCGGCCACTAGCAGCCGACATAGGCGGCCACTCAGCTGCCGACATAGGCGGCCACTCAGCTGCCGACATAGGCGGCCACTCAGCAGCCGACATAGGCGGCCACTCAGCTGCCGACATAGGCGGCCACTCAGCAGCCGACATAGGCGGCCACTCAGCCGCCGACATAGGCGGCCCCTCAGCAGCCGGCATAGGCGGCCACTCAGCAGCCGACATAGGCGGCCACTCAGCTGCCGTCATAGGCGGCCAAAAAGCAGCCGGCATAGGCGGCCAAACAGCAGCCGGCATAGGCGGCCACTCAGCAGCCGGCATAGGCGGCCACTCAGCAGCCGACATAGGCGGCCACTAGCAGCCGACATAGGCGGCCACTCAGCAGCCGACATAGGCGGCCACTCAGCAGCCGACATAGGCGGCCACTCAGCAGCCGACATAGGCGGCCACTCAGCCGCCGACATAGGCGGCCCCTCAGCAGCCGGCATAGGCGGCCACTCAGCAGCCGGCATAGGCGGCCGCTCAGCAGCCGGCATAGGCGGCCGCCCAGCAGCCGGCATAGGCGGCCGCCCAGCAGCCGGCATAGGAGGCCAAACAGCAGCCGGCAGAGGCGGCCACTCAGCAGCCGACATAGGCGGCCACTCAGCTGCCGACATAGGCGGCCACTCAGCAGCCGACATAGGCGGCCACTCAGCAGCCGACATAGGCGGCCACTCAGCAGCCGACATAGGCGGCCACTCAGCAGCCGACATAGGCGGCCACTCAGCTGCCGACATAGGCGGCCACTCAGCTGCCGACATAGGCGGCCACTCAGCTGCCGACATAGGCGGCCACTCAGCAGCCGACATAGGCGGCCACTCAGCAGCCGACATAGGCGGCCACTCAGCCGCCGACATAGGCGGCCCCTCAGCAGCCGACATAGGCGGCCACTCAGCTGCCGTCATAGGCGGCCAAAAAGCAGCCGACATAGGCGGCCACTCAGCAGCCGACATAGGCGGCCACTCAGCCGCCGACATAGGCGGCCTCTCAGCTGCCGGCATAGGCGGCCACTCAGCAGCCGGCATAGGCGGCCACTCAGCAGCCGACATAGGCGGCCAAACAGCAGCCGGCTTAGGCGGCCACTCAGCAGCCGGCATAGGCGGCCAAACAGCAGCCGGCATAGGCTGCCACTCAGCAGCCGGCATAGGCGGCCGCCCAGCAGCCGGCATAGGCGGCCGCCCAGCAGCCGGCATAGGCGGCCGCCCAGCAGCCGGCATAGGCAGCCGCCCAGCAGCCGGCATAGGCGGCCTAACAGAAGCCGGCATAGGAGGCCAAACAGCAGCCGACATAGGCGGCCACTCAGCAGCCGACATAGGCGGCCACTCAGCAGCCGACATAGGCGGCCACTCAGCAGCCGACATAGGCGGCCACTCAGCAGCCGACATAGGCGGCCACTCAGCAGCCGACATAGGCGGCCACTCAGCAGCCGACATAGGCGGCCACTCAGCAGCCGACATAGGCGGCCACTCAGCTGCCGTCATAGGCGGCCAAAAAGCAGCCGGCATAGGCGGCCAAAAAGCAGCCGGCATAGGCGGCCACTCAGCAGCCGACATAGGCGGCCACTCAGCAGCCGACATAGGCGGCCGCTCAGCTGCCGACATAGGCGGCCTCTCAGCTGCCGACATAGGCGGCCACTCAGCAGCCGACATAGGCGGCCACTCAGCAGCCGGCATAGGCGGCCACTCAGCAGCCGACATAGGCGGCCAAACAGCAGCCGGCTTAGGCGGCCGCCCAGCAGCCGGCATAGGCGGCCTCTCAGCAGCCGGCATAGGCGGCCACTCAGCAGCCGGCATAGGCGGCCACTCAGCAGCCGACATAGGCGGCCAAACAGCAGCCGGCTTAGGCGGCCGCCCAGCAGCCGGCATAGGCGGCCTCTCAGCAGCCGGCATAGGCGGCCACTCAGCAGCCGGCATAGGCGGCCACTCAGCAGCCGCCATGGGCGGCCAAACAGCAGCCGGCTTAGGCGGCCGCCCAGCGGCCGGCATAGGCGGCCGCCCAGCGGCCGGCATAGGCGGCCGCCCAGCGGCCGGCATAGGCGGCCCCTCAGCGGCCGACATAGGCGGCCACTAGCTGCCGACATAGGCGGCCACTCAGCTGCCGACATAGGCGGCCACTCAGCTGCCGACATAGGCGGCCACTCAGCAGCCGACATAGGCGGCCACTCAGCAGCCGACATAGGCGGCCACTCAGCAGCCGACATAGGCGGCCACTCAGCCGCCGACATAGGCGGCCCCTCAGCAGCCGGCATAGGCGGCCACTCAGCAGCCGACATAGGCGGCCACTCAGCTGCCGTCATAGGCGGCCAAAAAGCAGCCGGCATAGGCGGCCAAACAGCAGCCGGCATAGGCGGCCACTCAGCAGCCGGCATAGGCGGCCACTCAGCAGCCGACATAGGCGGCCACTAGCAGCCGACATAGGCGGCCACTCAGCTGCCGACATAGGCGGCCACTCAGCTGCCGACATAGGCGGCCACTCAGCAGCCGACATAGGCGGCCACTCAGCAGCCGACATAGGCGGCCACTCAGCAGCCGACATAGGCGGCCACTCAGCAGCCGACATAGGCGGCCACTCAGCCGCCGACATAGGCGGCCCCTCAGCAGCCGGCATAGGCGGCCACTCAGCAGCCGGCATAGGCGGCCGCTCAGCAGCCGGCATAGGCGGCCGCCCAGCAGCCGGCAAAGGCGGCCGCCCAGCAGCCGGCATAGGCGGCCGCTCAGCTGCCGACATAGGCGGCCTCTCAGCTGCCGACATAGGCGGCCCCTCAGCAGCCGACATAGGCGGCCCCTCAGCAGCCGACATAGGCGGCCACTCAGCTGCCGTCATAGGCGGCCAAAAAGCAGCCGGCATAGGCGGCCAAACAGCAGTCGGCTTAGGCGGCCGCCCAGCAGCCGGCATAGGCGGCCACTCAGCAGCCGACATAGGCGGCCTCTCAGCAGCCGGCATAGGCGGCCACTCAGCAGCCGGCATAGGCGGCCACTCAGCAGCCGACATAGGCGGCCAAACAGCAGCCGGCTTAGGCGGCCGCCCAGCAGCCGGCATAGGCGGCCTCTCAGCAGCCGGCATAGGCGGCCACTCAGCAGCCGGCATAGGCGGCCACTCAGCAGCCGCCATGGGCGGCCAAACAGCAGCCGGCTTAGGCGGCCGCCCAGCGGCCGGCATAGGCGGCCGCCCAGCGGCCGGCATAGGCGGCCCCTCAGCGGCCGGCATAGGCGGCCCCTCAGCGGCCGACATAGGCGGCCACTAGCAGCCGACATAGGCGGCCACTCAGCTGCCGACATAGGCGGCCACTCAGCTGCCGACATAGGCGGCCACTCAGCAGCCGACATAGGCGGCCACTCAGCAGCCGACATAGGCGGCCACTCAGCAGCCGACATAGGCGGCCACTCAGCCGCCGACATAGGCGGCCCCTCAGCAGCCGGCATAGGCGGCCACTCAGCAGCCGACATAGGCGGCCACTCAGCTGCCGTCATAGGCGGCCAAAAAGCAGCCGGCATAGGCGGCCAAACAGCAGCCGGCATAGGCGGCCACTCAGCAGCCGGCATAGGCGGCCACTCAGCAGCCGACATAGGCGGCCACTAGCAGCCGACATAGGCGGCCACTCAGCTGCCGACATAGGCGGCCACTCAGCTGCCGACATAGGCGGCCACTCAGCAGCCGACATAGGCGGCCACTCAGCAGCCGACATAGGCGGCCACTCAGCAGCCGACATAGGCGGCCACTCAGCCGCCGACATAGGCGGCCCCTCAGCAGCCGGCATAGGCGGCCACTCAGCAGCCGGCATAGGCGGCCGCTCAGCAGCCGGCATAGGCGGCCGCCCAGCAGCCGGCAAAGGCGGCCGCCCAGCAGCCGGCATAGGCGGCCGCTCAGCTGCCGACATAGGCGGCCTCTCAGCTGCCGACATAGGCGGCCCCTCAGCAGCCGACATAGGCGGCCACTCAGCAGCCGACATAGGCGGCCACTCAGCAGCCGACATAGGCGGCCACTCAGCTGCCGACATAGGCGGCCACTCAGCTGCCGACATAGGCGGCCACTCAGCAGCCGACATAGGCGGCCACTCAGCAGCCGACATAGGCGGCCACTCAGCAGCCGACATAGGCGGCCCCTCAGCAGCCGGCATAGGCGGCCACTCAGCAGCCGACATAGGCGGCCACTCAGCTGCCGTCATAGGCGGCCAAAAAGCAGCCGGCATAGGCGGCCAAAAAGCAGCCGGCATAGGCGGCCAAACAGCAGCCGGCATAGGCGGCCACTCAGCAGCCGGCATAGGCGGCCACTCAGCAGCCGGCATAGGCGGCCACTCAGCAGCCGACATAGGCGGCCACTAGCAGCCGACATAGGCGGCCACTCAGCAGCCGACATAGGCGGCCACTCAGCAGCCGACATAGGCGGCCACTCAGCCGCCGACATAGGCGGCCCCTCAGCAGCCGGCATAGGCGGCCACTCAGCAGCCGGCATAGGCGGCCGCTCAGCAGCCGGCATAGGCGGCCGTCCAGCAGCCGGCATAGGCGGCCGCCCAGCAGCCGGCATAGGAGGCCAAACAGCAGCCGGCAGAGGCGGCCACTCAGCAGCCGACATAGGCGGCCACTCAGCTGCCGACATAGGCGGCCACTCAGCAGCCGACATAGGCGGCCACTCAGCAGCCGACATAGGCGGCCACTCAGCAGCCGACATAGGCGGCCACTCAGCTGCCGACATAGGCGGCCACTCAGCTGCCGACATAGGCGGCCACTCAGCTGCCGACATAGGCGGCCACTCAGCAGCCGACATAGGCGGCCACTCAGCAGCCGACATAGGCGGCCACTCAGCCGCCGACATAGGCGGCCCCTCAGCAGCCGACATAGGCGGCCACTCAGCTGCCGTCATAGGCGGCCAAAAAGCAGCCGGCATAGGCGGCCAAACAGCAGTCGGCTTAGGCGGCCGCCCAGCAGCCGGCATAGGCGGCCTCTCAGCTGCCGGCATAGGCGGCCACTCAGCAGCCGGCATAGGCGGCCACTCAGCAGCCGACATAGGCGGCCAAACAGCAGCCGGCTTAGGCGGCCACTCAGCAGCCGGCATAGGCGGCCAAACAGCAGCCGGCATAGGCTGCCACTCAGCAGCCGGCATAGGCGGCCGCCCAGCAGCCGGCATAGGCGGCCGCCCAGCAGCCGGCATAGGCGGCCGCCCAGCAGCCGGCATAGGCGGCCTAACAGAAGCCGGCATAGGAGGCCAAACAGCAGCCGACATAGGCGGCCACTCAGCAGCCGACATAGGCGGCCACTCAGCAGCCGACATAGGCGGCCACTCAGCAGCCGACATAGGCGGCCACTCAGCAGCCGACATAGGCGGCCACTCAGCAGCCGACATAGGCGGCCACTCAGCAGCCGACATAGGCGGCCACTCAGCAGCCGACATAGGCGGCCACTCAGCAGCCGACATAGGCGGCCAAAAAGCAGCCGGCATAGGCGGCCAAAAAGCAGCCGGCATAGGCGGCCAAAAAGCAGCCGGCATAGGCGGCCACTCAGCAGCCGACATAGGCGGCCACTCAGCAGCCGACATAGGCGGCCGCTCAGCTGCCGACATAGGCGGCCTCTCAGCTGCCGACATAGGCGGCCACTCAGCAGCCGACATAGGCGGCCACTCAGCAGCCGACATAGGCGGCCACTCAGCTGCCGTCATAGGCGGCCAAAAAGCAGCCGGCATAGGCGGCCAAACAGCTGCCGGCATAGGCGGCCACTCAGCAGCCGGCATAGGCGGCCACTCAGCAGCCGGCAGAGGCGGCCCCTCAGCAGCCGGCACAGGCGGCCACTCAGCAGCCGGCATAGGCGGCCGCCCAGCAGCCGGCATAGGAGGCCAAACAGCAGCCGGCAGAGGCGGCCACTCAGCAGCCGACATAGGCGGCCACTCAGCTGCCGACATAGGCGGCCACTCAGCAGCCGACATAGGCGGCCAAACAGCGGCCGGCTTAGGCGGCCGCCCAGCGGCCGGCATAGGCGGCCGCCCAGCGGCCGGCATAGGCGGCCGCCCAGCGTCCGGCATAGGCGGCCGCCCAGCAGCCGGCATAGGCGGGCCGCCCAGCAGCCGGCATAGGCGGCCACTCAGCAGCCGACATAGGCGGCCACTAGCAGCCGACATAGGCGGCCACTCAGCTGCCGACATAGGCGGCCACTCAGCTGCCGACATAGGCGGCCACTCAGCAGCCGACATAGGCGGCCACTCAGCAGCCGACATAGGCGGCCACTCAGCCGCCGACATAGGCGGCCCCTCAGCAGCCGGCATAGGCGGCCACTCAGCAGCCGTCATAGGCGGCCAAAAAGCAGCCGGCATAGGCGGCCAAACAGCAGCCGGCATAGGCGGCCACTCAGCAGCCGGCATAGGCGGCCACTCAGCAGCCGACATAGGCGGCCACTAGCAGCCGACATAGGCGGGCCACTCAGCTGCCGACATAGGCGGCCACTCAGCTGCCGACATAGGCGGCCACTCAGCAGCCGACATAGGCGGCCACTCAGCAGCCGACATAGGCGGCCACTCAGCAGCCGACATAGGCGGCCACTCAGCCGCCGACATATGCGGCCCCTCAGCAGCCGGCATAGGCGGCCACTCAGCAGCCGGCATAGGCGGCCGCTCAGCAGCCGGCATAGGCGGCCGCCCAGCAGCCGGCATAGGAGGCCAAACAGCAGCCGGCAGAGGCGGCCACTCAGCAGCCGACATAGGCGGCCACTCAGCTGCCGACATAGGCGGCCACTCAGCAGCCGACATAGGCGGCCACTCAGCAGCCGACATAGGCGGCCACTCAGCAGCCGACATAGGCGGCCACTCAGCTGCCGACATAGGCGGCCACTCAGCTGCCGACATAGGCGGCCACTCAGCAGCCGACATAGGCGGCCACTCAGCAGCCGACATAGGCGGCCACTCAGCCGCCGACATAGGCGGCCCCTCAGCAGCCGACATAGGCGGCCACTCAGCTGCCGTCATAGGCGGCCAAAAAGCAGCCGGCATAGGCGGCCAAACAGCAGTCGGCTTAGGCGGCCGCCCAGCAGCCGGCATAGGCGGCCTCTCAGCTGCCGGCATAGGCGGCCACTCAGCAGCCGGCATAGGCGGCCACTCAGCAGCCGACATAGGCGGCCAAACAGCAGCCGGCTTAGGCGGCCACTCAGCAGCCGGCATAGGCGGCCAAACAGCAGCCGGCATAGGCTGCCACTCAGCAGCCGGCATAGGCGGCCGCCCAGCAGCCGGCATAGGCGGCCGCCCAGCAGCCGGCATAGGCGGCCGCCCAGCACCCGGCATAGGCGGCCTAACAGAAGCCGGCATAGGAGGCCAAACAGCAGCCGACATAGGCGGCCACTCAGCAGCCGACATAGGCGGCCACTCAGCAGCCGACATAGGCGGCCACTCAGCAGCCGACATAGGCGGCCACTCAGCAGCCGACATAGGCGGCCACTCAGCAGCCGACATAGGCGGCCACTCAGCTGCCGGCATAGGCGGCCAAAAAGCAGCCGGCATAGGCGGCCAAAAAGCAGCCGGCATAGGCGGCCACTCAGCAGCCGACATAGGCGGCCACTCAGCAGCCGACATAGGCGGCCGCTCAGCTGCCGACATAGGCGGCCTCTCAGCTGCCGACATAGGCGGCCACTCAGCAGCCGACATAGGCGGCCACTCAGCTGCCGTCATAGGCGGCCAAAAAGCAGCCGGCATAGGCGGCCAAACAGCTGCCGGCATAGGCGGCCACTCAGCAGCCGGCATAGGCGGCCACTCAGCAGCCGGCAGAGGCGGCCCCTCAGCAGCCGGCACAGGCGGCCACTCAGCAGCCGGCATAGGCGGCCGCCCAGCAGCCGGCATAGGAGGCCAAACAGCAGCCGGCAGAGGCGGCCACTCAGCAGCCGACATAGGCGGCCACTCAGCTGCCGACATAGGCGGCCACTCAGCAGCCGACATAGGCGGCCAAACAGCGGCCGGCTTAGGCGGCCGCCCAGCGGCCGGCATAGGCGGCCGCCCAGCGGCCGGCATAGGCGGCCGCCCAGCGGCCGGCATAGGCGGCCTAACAGCAGCCGGCATAGGAGGCCAAACAGCGGCCGGCAGAGGCGGCCACTCAGCGGCCGCCATAGGCGGCCACTCAGCTGCCGACATAGGCGGCCACTCAGCAGCCGACATAGGCGGCCACTCAGCAGCCGACATAGGCGGCCACTAGCAGCCGACATAGGCGGCCACTCAGCTGCCGACATAGGCGGCCACTCAGCTGCCGACATAGGCGGCCACTCAGCAGCCGACATAGGCGGCCACTCAGCAGCCGACATAGGCGGCCACTCAGCAGCCGACATAGGCGGCCACTCAGCCGCCGACATAGGCGGCCCCTCAGCAGCCGACATAGGCGGCCACTCAGCTTCCGTCATAGGCGGCCAAAAAGCAGCCGGCATAGGCCGCCAAACAGCAGCCGGCTTAGGCGGCCGCCCAGCAGCCGGCATAGGCGGCCACTCAGCAGCCGGCATAGGCGGCCACTCAGCAGCCGGCATAGGCGGCCAAAAAGCAGCCGGCTTAGGCGGCCGCCCAGCAGCCGGCATAGGCGGCCGCCCAGCAGCCGGCATAGGCGGCCGCTCAGCTGCCGACATAGGCGGCCCCTCAGCTGCCGACATAGGCGGCCACTCAGCAGCCGACATAGGCGGCCTCTCAGCTGCCGACATAGGCGGCCACTCAGCAGCCGACATAGGCGGCCACTCAGCTGCCGTCATAGGCGGCCAAAAAGCAGCCGGCATAGGCGGCCAAACAGCTGCCGGCATAGGCGGCCACTCAGCAGCCGGCATAGGCGGCCACTCAGCAGCCGGCAGAGGCGGCCCCTCAGCAGCCGGCACAGGCGGCCACTCAGCAGCCGGCATAGGCGGCCGCCCAGCAGCCGGCATAGGAGGCCAAACAGCAGCCGGCAGAGGCGGCCACTCAGCAGCCGACATAGGCGGCCACTCAGCAGCCGGCATAGGCGGCCACTCAGCAGCCGGCATAGGCGGCCACTCAGCAGCCGACATAGGCGGCCAAACAGCAGCCGGCTTAGGCGGCCGCCCAGCAGCCGGCATAGGCGGCCGCCCAGCAGCCGGCATAGGCGGCCTCTCAGCAGCCGGCATAGGCGGCCACTCAGCAGCCGGCATAGGCGGCCACTCAGCAGCCGACATAGGCGGCCAAACAGCAGCCGGCTTAGGCGGCCGCCCAGCGGCCGGCATAGGCGGCCGCCCAGCGGCCGGCATAGGCGGCCGCCCAGCAGCCGGCATAGGCGGCCACTCAGCAGCCGACATAGGCGGCCACTAGCAGCCGACATAGGCGGCCACTCAGCTGCCGACATAGGCGGCCACTCAGCTGCCGACATAGGCGGCCACTCAGCAGCCGACATAGGCGGCCACTCAGCAGCCGACATAGGCGGCCACTCAGCAGCCGACATAGGCGGCCACTCAGCCGCCGACATAGGCGGCCCCTCAGCAGCCGGCATAGGCGGCCACTCAGCAGCCGACATAGGCGGCCACTCAGCTGCCGTCATAGGCGGCCAAAAAGCAGCCGGCATAGGCGGCCAAACAGCAGCCGGCATAGGCGGCCACTCAGCAGCCGGCATAGGCGGCCACTCAGCAGCCGACATAGGCGGCCACTAGCAGCCGACATAGGCGGCCACTCAGCAGCCGACATAGGCGGCCACTCAGCAGCCGACATAGGCGGCCACTCAGCAGCCGACATAGGCGGCCACTCAGCCGCCGACATAGGCGGCCCCTCAGCAGCCGGCATAGGCGGCCACTCAGCAGCCGGCATAGGCGGCCGCTCAGCAGCCGGCATAGGCGGCCGCCCAGCAGCCGGCATAGGCGGCCGCCCAGCAGCCGGCATAGGAGGCCAAACAGCAGCCGGCAGAGGCGGCCACTCAGCAGCCGACATAGGCGGCCACTCAGCTGCCGACATAGGCGGCCACTCAGCAGCCGACATAGGCGGCCACTCAGCAGCCGACATAGGCGGCCACTCAGCAGCCGACATAGGCGGCCACTCAGCTGCCGACATAGGCGGCCACTCAGCTGCCGACATAGGCGGCCACTCAGCTGCCGACATAGGCGGCCACTCAGCTGCCGACATAGGCGGCCACTCAGCAGCCGACATAGGCGGCCACTCAGCAGCCGACATAGGCGGCCACTCAGCCGCCGACATAGGCGGCCCCTCAGCAGCCGACATAGGCGGCCACTCAGCTGCCGTCATAGGCGGCCAAAAAGCAGCCGGCATAGGCGGCCAAACAGCAGTCGGCTTAGGCGGCCGCCCAGCAGCCGGCATAGGCGGCCTCTCAGCTGCCGGCATAGGCGGCCACTCAGCAGCCGGCATAGGCGGCCACTCAGCAGCCGGCATAGGAGGCCAAACAGCAGCCGACATAGGCGGCCACTCAGCAGCCGACATAGGCGGCCACTCAGCAGCCGACATAGGCGGCCACTCAGCAGCCGACATAGGCGGCCACTCAGCAGCCGACATAGGCGGCCACTCAGCAGCCGACATAGGCGGCCACTCAGCAGCCGACATAGGCGGCCACTCAGCAGCCGACATAGGCGGCCACTCAGCTGCCGTCATAGGCGGCCAAAAAGCAGCCGGCATAGGCGGCCAAAAAGCAGCCGGCATAGGCGGCCACTCAGCAGCCGACATAGGCGGCCACTCAGCAGCCGACATAGGCGGCCGCTCAGCTGCCGACATAGGCGGCCTCTCAGCTGCCGACATAGGCGGCCACTCAGCAGCCGACATAGGCGGCCACTCAGCAGCCGACATAGGCGGCCACTCAGCTGCCGTCATAGGCGGCCAAAAAGCAGCCGGCATAGGCGGCCAAACAGCTGCCGGCATAGGCGGCCACTCAGCAGCCGGCATAGGCGGCCACTCAGCAGCCGGCAGAGGCGGCCCCTCAGCAGCCGGCACAGGCGGCCACTCAGCAGCCGGCATAGGCGGCCGCCCAGCAGCCGGCATAGGAGGCCAAACAGCAGCCGGCAGAGGCGGCCACTCAGCAGCCGACATAGGCGGCCACTCAGCTGCCGACATAGGCGGCCACTCAGCAGCCGACATAGGCGGCCAAACAGCGGCCGGCTTAGGCGGCCGCCCAGCGGCCGGCATAGGCGGCCGCCCAGCGGCCGGCATAGGCGGCCGCCCAGCGTCCGGCATAGGCGGCCGCCCAGCAGCCGGCATAGGCGGCCGCCCAGCAGCCGGCATAGGCGGCCACTCAGCAGCCGACATAGGCGGCCACTAGCAGCCGACATAGGCGGCCACTCAGCTGCCGACATAGGCGGCCACTCAGCTGCCGACATAGGCGGCCACTCAGCAGCCGACATAGGCGGCCACTCAGCAGCCGACATAGGCGGCCACTCAGCAGCCGACATAGGCGGCCACTCAGCCGCCGACATAGGCGGCCCCTCAGCAGCCGGCATAGGCGGCCACTCAGCAGCCGACATAGGCGGCCACTCAGCTGCCGTCATAGGCGGCCAAAAAGCAGCCGGCATAGGCGGCCAAACAGCAGCCGGCATAGGCGGCCACTCAGCAGCCGGCATAGGCGGCCACTCAGCAGCCGACATAGGCGGCCACTAGCAGCCGACATAGGCGGCCACTCAGCTGCCGTCATAGGCGGCCAAAAAGCAGCCGGCATAGGCGGCCAAACAGCAGTCGGCTTAGGCGGCCGCCCAGCAGCCGGCATAGGCGGCCTCTCAGCTGCCGGCATAGGCGGCCACTCAGCAGCCGGCATAGGCGGCCACTCAGCAGCCGACATAGGCGGCCAAACAGCAGCCGGCTTAGGAGGCCACTCAGCAGCCGGCATAGGCGGCCAAACAGCAGCCGGCATAGGCTGCCACTCAGCAGCCGGCATAGGCGGCCGCCCCAGCAGCCGGCATAGGCGGCCGCCCAGCAGCCGGCATAGGCGGCCGCCCAGCAGCCGGCATAGGCGGCCTAACAGAAGCCGGCATAGGAGGCCAAACAGCAGCCGACATAGGCGGCCACTCAGCAGCCGACATAGGCGGCCACTCAGCAGCCGACATAGGCGGCCACTCAGCAGCCGACATAGGCGGCCACTCAGCAGCCGACATAGGCGGCCACTCAGCAGCCGACATAGGCGGCCACTCAGCAGCCGACATAGGCGGCCACTCAGCTGCCGTCATGGGCGGCCAAAAAGCAGCCGGCATAGGCGGCCAAAAAGCAGCCGGCATAGGCGGCCACTCAGCAGCCGACATAGGCGGCCACTCAGCAGCCGACATAGGCGGCCGCTCAGCTGCCGACATAGGCGGCCTCTCAGCTGCCGACATAGGCGGCCACTCAGCAGCCGACATAGGCGGCCACTCAGCTGCCGTCATAGGCGGCCAAAAAGCAGCCGGCATAGGCGGCCAAACAGCTGCCGGCATAGGCGGCCACTCAGCAGCCGGCATAGGCGGCCACTCAGCAGCCGGCAGAGGCGGCCCCTCAGCAGCCGGCACAGGCGGCCACTCAGCAGCCGGCATAGGCGGCCGCCCAGCAGCCGGCATAGGAGGCCAAACAGCAGCCGGCAGAGGCGGCCACTCAGCAGCCGACATAGGCGGCCACTCAGCTGCCGACATAGGCGGCCACTCAGCAGCCGACATAGGCGGCCAAACAGCAGCCGGCATAGGCGGCCTAACAGCAGCCGGCATAGGAGGCCAAACAGCGGCCGGCAGAGGCGGCCACTCAGCGGCCGCCATAGGCGGCCACTCAGCTGCCGACATAGGCGGCCACTCAGCTGCCGACATAGGCGGCCACTCAGCAGCCGACATAGGCGGCCACTCAGCAGCCGACATAGGCGGCCAAACAGCGGCCGGCTTAGGCGGCCGCCCAGCGGCCGGCATAGGCGGCCGCCCAGCGGCCGGCATAGGCGGCCGCCCAGCGGCCGGCATAGGCGGCCTAACAGCAGCCGGCATAGGAGGCCAAACAGCGGCCGGCAGAGGCGGCCACTCAGCGGCCGCCATAGGCGGCCACTCAGCTGCCGACATAGGCGGCCACTCAGCTGCCGACATAGGCGGCCACTCAGCAGCCGACATAGGCGGCCACTCAGCAGCCGACATAGGCGGCCACTCAGCAGCCGACATAGGCGGCCACTAGCAGCCGACATAGGCGGCCACTCAGCTGCCGACATAGGCGGCCACTCAGCTGCCGACATAGGCGGCCACTCAGCAGCCGACATAGGCGGCCACTCAGCAGCCGACATAGGCGGCCACTCAGCAGCCGACATAGGCGGCCACTCAGCCGCCGACATAGGCGGCCCCTCAGCAGCCGACATAGGCGGCCACTCAGCTTCCGTCATAGGCGGCCAAAAAGCAGCCGGCATAGGCCGCCAAAACAGCAGCCGGCTTAGGCGGCCGCCCAGCAGCCGGCATAGGCGGCCTCTCAGCAGCCGGCATAGGCGGCCACTCAGCAGCCGGCATAGGCGGCCACTCAGCAGCCGGCATAGGCGGCCAAAAAGCAGCCGGCTTAGGCGGCCGCCCAGCAGCCGGCATAGGCGGCCGCCCAGCAGCCGGCATAGGCGGCCGCTCAGCTGCCGACATAGGCGGGCCCCTCAGCTGCCGACATAGGCGGCCACTCAGCAGCCGACATAGGCGGCCTCTAAGCTGCCGACATAGGCGGCCACTCAGCAGCCGACATAGGCGGCCACTCAGCTGCCGTCATAGGCGGCCAAAAAGCAGCCGGCATAGGCGGCCAAACAGCTGCCGGCATAGGCGGCCACTCAGCAGCCGGCATAGGCGGCCACTCAGCAGCCGGCATAGGCGGCCACTCAGCAGCCGGCAGAGGCGGCCCCTCAGCAGCCGGCACAGGCGGCCACTCAGCAGCCGACATAGGCGGCCACCTAGCAGCCGACATAGGCGGCCACTCAGCTGCCGTCATAGGCGGCCAAAAAGCAGCCGCAGAGGCGGCCCCTCAGCAGCCGGCACAGGCGGCCCCTCAGCAGCCGGCATAGGCGGCCAAACAGCAGCCGGCATAGGCTGCCACTCAGCAGCCGGCATAGGCAGCCGCCCAGCAGCCGGCATAGGCGGCCGCCCAGCAGCCGGCATAGGCGGGCCGCCCAGCAGCCGGCATAGGCGGCCTAACAGAAGCCGGCATAGGAGGCCAAACAGCAGCCGACATAGGCGGCCACTCAGCAGCCGACATAGGCGGCCACTCAGCAGCCGACATAGGCGGCCACTCAGCAGCCGACATAGGCGGCCACTCAGCAGCCGACATAGGCGGCCACTCAGCAGCCGACATAGGCGGCCACTCAGCTGCCCGTCATGGGCGGCCAAAAAGCAGCCGGCATAGGCGGCCAAAAAGCAGCCGGCATAGGCGGCCACTCAGCAGCCGACATAGGCGGCCACTCAGCAGCCGACATAGGCGGCCGCTTCAGCTGCCGACATAGGCGGCCTCTCAGCTGCCGACATAGGCGGCCACTCAGCAGCCGACATAGGCGGCCACTCAGCTGCCGTCATAGGCGGCCAAAAAGCAGCCGGCATAGGCGGCCAAACAGGCTGCCGGCATAGGCGGCCACTCAGCAGCCGGCATAGGCGGCCACTCAGCAGCCGGCAGAGGCGGCCCCTCAGCAGCCGGCACAGGCGGCCACTCAGCAGCCGGCATAGGCGGCCGCCCCAGCAGCCGGCATAGGAGGCCAAACAGCAGCCGGCAGAGGCGGCCACTCAGCAGCCGACATAGGCGGCCACTCAGCTGCCGACATAGGCGGCCACTCAGCTGCCGACATAGGCGGCCACTCAGCAGCCGACATAGGCGGCCAAACAGCGGCCGGCTTAGGCGGCCGCCCCAGCGGCCGGCATAGGCGGCCGCCCAGCGGCCGGCATAGGCGGCCGCCCAGCAGCCGGCATAGGCGGCCTAACAGCAGCCGGCATAGGAGGCCAAACAGCGGCCGGCAGAGGCGGGCCACTCAGCGGACCGCCATAGGCGGCCACTCAGCTGCCGACATAGGCGGCCACTCAGCTGCCGACATAGGCGGCCACTCAGCAAGCCGACATAGGCGGCCACTCAGCAGCCGACATAGGCGGCCACTAGCAGCCGACATAGGCGGCCACTCAGCTGCCGACATAGGCGGCCACTCAGCTGCCGACATAGGCGGCCACTCAGCAGCCGACATAGGCGGCCACTCAGCAGCCGACATAGGCGGCCACTCAGCAGCCGACATAGGCGGCCACTCAGCCGCCGACATAGGCGGCCCCTCAGCAGCCGACATAGGCGGCCACTCAGCTTCCGTCATAGGCGGCCAAAAAGCAGCCGGCATAGGCCGCCAAACAGCAGCCGGCTTAGGCGGCCGCCCAAGCAGCCGGCATAGGCGGGCCTCTCAGCAGCCGGCATAGGCGGCCACTCAGCAGCCGGCATAGGCGGCCACTCAGCAGCCGGCATAGGCGGCCAAAAAGCAGCCGGCTTAGGCGGCCGCCCAGCAGCCGGCATAGGCGGCCGCCCAGCAGCCGGCATAGGCGGCCGCTCAGCTGCCGACATAGGCGGCCCCTCAGCTGCCGACATAGGCGGCCACTCAGCAGCCGACATAGGCGGCCACTCAGCAGCCGACATAGGCGGCCTCTCAGCTGCCGACATAGGCGGCCACTCAGCAGCCGACATAGGCGGCCACTCAGCTGCCGTCATAGGCGGCCAAAAAGCAGCCGGCATAGGCGGCCAAACAGCTGCCGGCATAGGCGGCCCACTCAGCAGCCGGCATAGGCGGCCACTCAGCAGCCGGCATAGGCGGCCACTCAGCAGCCGGCAGAGGCGGCCCCTCAGCAGCCGGCACAGGCGGCCACTCAGCAGCCGGCATAGGCGGCCGCCCAGCAGCCGGCATAGGAGGCCAAACAGCAGCCGGCAGAGGCGGCCACTCAGCAGCCCGACATAGGCGGCCACTCAGCTGCCGACATAGGCGGCCACTCAGCAGCCGACATAGGCGGCCAAACAGCGGCCGGCTTAGGCGGCCGCCCAGCGGCCGGCATAGGCGGCCGCCCAGCGGCCGGCATAGGCGGCCGCCCAGCTGCCGGCATAGGCGGCCGCCCAGCAGCCGGCATAGGCGGCCTAACAGCAGCCGGCATAGGAGGCCAAACAGCGGCCGGCAGAGGCGGCCACTCAGCGGCCGCCATAGGCGGCCACTCAGCTGCCGACATAGGCGGCCACTCAGCTGCCGACATAGGCGGCCACTCAGCAGCCGACATAGGCGGCCACTCAGCAGCCGACATAGGCGGCCACTAGCAGCCGACATAGGCGGCCACTCAGCTGCCGACATAGGCGGCCACTCAGCTGCCGACATAGGCGGCCACTCAGCAGCCGACATAGGCGGCCACTCAGCAGCCGACATAGGCGGCCACTCAGCAGCCGACATAGGCGGCCACTCAGCAGCCGACATAGGCGGCCACTCAGCCGCCGACATAGGCGGCCCCTCAGCAGCCGACATAGGCGGCCACTCAGCTTCCGTCATAGGCGGCCAAAAAGCAGCCGGCATAGGCCGCCAAACAGCAGCCGGCTTAGGCGGCCGCCCAGCAGCCGGCATAGGCGGCCTCTCAGCAGCCGGCATAGGCGGCCACTCAGCAGCCGGCATAGGCGGCCACTCAGCAGCCGGCATAGGCGGCCACTCAGCAGCCGGCATAGGCGGCCAAAAAGCAGCCGGCTTAGGCGGCCGCCCAGCAGCCGGCATAGGCAGCCGCCCAGCAGCCGGCATAGGCGGCCGCTCAGCTGCCGACATAGGCGGCCCCTCAGCTGCCGACATAGGCGGCCACTCAGCTGCCGACATAGAGCGGGCCACTCAGCAGCCGACATAGGCGGCCACTCAGCTGCCGTCATAGGCGGCCAAAAAGCAGCCGGCATAGGCGGCCAAAAAGCAGCCGGCATAGGCGGCCAAACAGCAGCCGGCTTAGGCGGCCGCCCAGCAGCCGGCATAGGCGGCCTCTCAGCAGCCGGCATAGGGCGGCCGCCTAGCAGCCGGCATAGGCGGCCTAACAGCAGCCGGCATAGGAGGCCAAACAGCGGCCGGCATAAGCGGCCACTCAGCAGCCGGCATAGGCGGCCACTCAGCAGCCGGCAGAGGCGGCCCCTCAGCAGCCGGCATAGGCGGCCCGCCCAGGCAGCCGGCATAAGCGGCCGCCCAGCAGCCGGCATAGGCGGCCAAAACAGCGGCCGGCATAGGCGGCCACTCAGCGGCCGGCATAGGCGGCCACTCAGCCGCCGGCATAGGCGGCCGCCCAGCAGCCGGCATAGGCGGCCGCCCAGCAGCCGGCATAGGCGGCGCTCAGCAGCCGACATAGGCGGCCGCTCAGCAGCCGACATAGGCGGCCGCTCAGCTGCCGACATAGGCGGCCGGACAGCTGCCGACATAGGCGGCCACTCAGCAGCCGACATAGGCGGCCACTCAGCAGCCGACATAGGCGGCACTCAGCCGCCGACATAGGCGGCCCCTCAGCAGCCCGACATAGTCGGCCACTCAGCTGCCGTCATAGGCGGCCAAAAAAGCAGCCGGGCATAGGCGGCCAAACAGCAGCCGGCATAGGCGGCCACTCAGCAGCCGGCATAGGCGGCCACTCAGCAGCCGGCATAGGCGGCCACTCAGCAGCCGGCATAGGGCGGCCACTCAGCAGCCGGCATAGGCGGCCACTCAGCAGCCGACATAGGCGGCCACTCAGCAGCCGACATAGGCGGCCACTCAGCTGCCGACATAGGCGGCCACTCAGCTGCCGACATAGGCGGCCACTCAGCAGCCGACATAGGCGGCCACTCAGCAGCCGACATAGGCGGCCACTCAGCCGCCGACATAGGCGGCCCCCTCAGCAGCCGACATAGGCGGCCACTCAGCTGCCGTCATAGGCGGCCAAAAGCAGCCGGCATAGGCGGGCCAAACAGCAGTCGGCTTAGGCGGCCGCCCAGCAGCCGGCATAGGCGGCCTCTCAGCAGCCGGCATAGGCGGCCACTCAGCAGCCGGCATAGGCGGCCACTCAGCAGCCGACATAGGCGGCCAAACAGCAGCCGGCTTAGGCGGCCACTCAGCAGCCGACATAGGCGGCCAAACAGCAGCCGACATAGGCGGCCGCCCCAGCAGCCGGCATAGGCGGCCGCCCAGCAGCCGGCAAAGGCGGCCGCCCAGCAGCCGGCATAGGCGGGCCGCTCAGCTGCCGACATAGGCGGCCTCTCAGCTGCCGACATAGGCGGCCACTCAGCAGCCGACATAGGCGGCCACTCAGCAGCCGACATAGGCGGCCACTCAGCTGCCGTCATAGGCGGCCAAAAAGCAGCCGGCATAGGCGGCAAACAGCAGCCGGCATAGGCGGCCACTCAGCAGCCGGCATAGGCGGCCACTCAGCAGCCGGCATAGGCGGCCACTCAGCAGCCGGCATAGGCGGCCACCTCAGCAGCCGGCATAGGCGGCCGCCCAGCAGCCGGCATAGGAGGCCAAACAGCAGCCGGCAGAGGCGGCCACTCAGCAGCCGACATAGGCGGCCACTCAGCTGCCGACATAGGCGGCCACTCAGCAGCCGACATAGGCGGCCACTCAGCAGCCGACATAGGCGGGCCACTCAGCAGCCGACATAGGCGGCCCACTCAGCAGCCGACATAGGCGGCCACTCAGCTGCCGACATAGGCGGCCACTCAGCTGCCGACATAGGCGGCCACTCAGCTGCCGACATAGGCGGCCACTCAGCAGCCGACATAGGGCGGGCCACTCAGCT
>NW_027444389.1:0-23844 GCF_048569485.1 Anomaloglossus baeobatrachus | reverse complement strand
AAATGGATAGGGAGCATGGAGACGATTATCTCGGGATTGCAAGATAACCAAACAAAACTTTTAGTGGATTTCTACTTATTTTATTAAATATCATCTCCACCAAACAGGACAAGCTTGCATCTGTTATAGTTTTGGAGAAAAATGTGTTCATTTCATGTATGTGCGAAATGCCTTAAAAATGGCTTTAAAATGGATTTGGAGCATGGAGACGATTATCTCGGGATTGCAAGATAACCAAACAAAACTTTTAGTGGATTTCTACTTATTTTATTAAATATCATCTCCACCAAACAGGACAAGCTTGCATCTGTTATAGTTTTGGAGAAAAATGTGTTCATTTCATGTATGCGCGAAATGCCTTAAAAATGGCTTTAAAATGGATTTGGAGCATGGAGACGATTATCTCGGGATTGCAAGATAACCAAACAAAACTTTTAGTGGATTTCTACTTATTTTATTAAATATCATCTCCACCAAACAGGACAAGCTTGCATCTGTTATAGTTTTGGAGAAAAATGTGTTCATTTCATGTATGCGCAAAATGCCTTTGAAATGGCTTTAAAATGGATTTGGAGCATGGAGACGATTATCTCGGGATTGCAAGATAACCAAACAAAACTTTTAGTGGATTTCTACTTATTTTATTAAATATCATCTCCACCAAACAGGACAAGCTTGCATGTGTTATAGTTTTGGAGAAAAATGTGTTCATTTCATGTATGCGCAAAATGCCTTTGAAATGGCTTTAAAATGGATTTGGAGCATGGAGACGATTATCTCAGGATGGCAATATAAACAAACGAAACTTTTAGTAGATTTCTACTTATTTTATTAAATATTATCTCCACCAAACAGGACAAGCTTGCATCTGTTATAGTTTTGGAGAAAAATGTGTTCATTTCATGTATGCGCGAAATGCCTTAAAAATGGCTTTAAAATGGATTTGGAGCATGGAGACGATTATCTCGGGATTGCAAGATAACCAAACAAAACTTTTAGTGGATTTCTACTTATTTTATTAAATATCATCTCCACCAAACAGGACAAGCTTGCATCTATTATAGTTTTGGAGAAAAATGTGTTCATTTCATGTATGCGCGAAATGCCTTAAAAATGGCTTTAAAATGGATTTGGAGCATGGAGACGATTATCTCGGGATTGCAAGATAACCAAACAAAACTTTTAGTGGATTTCTACATATTTTATTAAATATCATCTCCACCAAACAGGACAAGCTTGCATCTGTTATAGTTTTGGAGAAAAATGTGTTCATTTCATGTATGCGCGAAATGCCTTAAAAATGGCTTTAAAATGGATTTGGAGCATGGAGACGATTATCTCGGGATTGCAAGATAACCAAACAAAACTTTTAGTGGATTTCTACTTATTTTATTAAATATCATCTCCACCAAACAGGACAAGCTTGCATCTGTTATAGTTTTGGAGAAAAATGTGTTCATTTCATGTATGCGCGAAATGCCTTAAAAATGGCTTTAAAATGGATTTGGAGCATGGAGACGATTATCTCGGGATTGCAAGATAACCAAACAAAACTTTTAGTGGATTTCTACTTATTTTATTAAATATCATCTCCACCAAACAGGACAAGCTTGCATCTGTTATAGTTTTGGAGAAAAATGTGTTCATTTCATGTATGCGCGAAATGCCTTAAAAATGGCTTTAAAATGGATTTGGAGCATGGAGACGATTATCTCGGGATTGCAAGATAACCAAACAAAACTTTTAGTGGATTTCTACTTATTTTATTAAATATCATCTCCACCAAACAGGACAAGCTTGCATGTGTTATAGTTTTGGAGAAAAATGTGTTCATTTCATGTATGCGCAAAATGCCTTTGAAATGGCTTTAAAATGGATTTGGAGCATGGAGACGATTATCTCGGGATTGCAAGATAACCAAACAAAACTTTTAGTGGATTTCTACTTATTTTATTAAATATCATCTCCACCAAACAGGACAAGCTTGCATCTGTTATAGTTTTGGAGAAAAATGTGTTCATTTCATGTATGCGCGAAATGCCTTAAAAATGGCTTTAAAATGGATTTGGAGCATGGAGACGATTATCTCGGGATTGCAAGATAACCAAACAAAACTTTTAGTGGATTTCTACTTATTTTATTAAATATCATCTCCACCAAACAGGACAAGCTTGCATGTGTTATAGTTTTGGAGAAAAATGTGTTCATTTCATGTATGCGCAAAATGCCTTTGAAATGGCTTTAAAATGGATTTGGAGCATGGAGACGATTATCTCAGGATGGCAATATAAACAAACGAAACTTTTAGTAGATTTCTACTTATTTTATTAAATATTATCTCCACCAAACAGGACAAGCTTGCATCTGTTATAGTTTTGGAGAAAAATGTGTTCATTTCATGTATGCGCGAAATGCCTTAAAAATGGCTTTAAAATGGATTTGGAGCATGGAGACGATTATCTCGGGATTGCAAGATAACCAAACAAAACTTTTAGTGGATTTCTACTTATTTTATTAAATATCATCTCCACCAAACAGGACAAGCTTGCATCTGTTATAGTTTTGGAGAAAAATGTGTTCATTTCATGTATGCGCGAAATGCCTTAAAAATGGCTTTAAAATGGATTTGGAGCATGGAGACGATTATCTCGGGATTGCAAGATAACCAAACAAAACTTTTAGTGGATTTCTACTTATTTTATTAAATATCATCTCCACCAAACAGGACAAGCTTGCATGTGTTATAGTTTTGGAGAAAAATGTGTTCATTTCATGTATGCGCAAAATGCCTTTGAAATGGCTTTAAAATGGATTTGGAGCATGGAGACGATTATCTCAGGATGGCAATATAAACAAACGAAACTTTTAGTAGATTTCTACTTATTTTATTAAATATTATCTCCACCAAACAGGACAAGCTTGCATCTGTTATAGTTTTGGAGAAAAATGTGTTCATTTCATGTATGCGCGAAATGCCTTAAAAATGGCTTTAAAATGGATTTGGAGCATGGAGACGATTATCTCGGGATTGCAAGATAACCAAACAAAACTTTTAGTGGATTTCTACTTATTTTATTAAATATCATCTCCACCAAACAGGACAAGCTTGCATCTGTTATAGTTTTGGAGAAAAATGTGTTCATTTCATGTATGCGCGAAATGCCTTAAAAATGACTTTAAAATGGATTTGGAGCATGGAGACGATTATCTCGGGATTGCAAGATAACCAAACAAAACTTTTAGTGGATTTCTACTTATTTTATTAAATATCATCTCCACCAAACAGGACAAGCTTGCATCTGTTATAGTTTTGGAGAAAAATGTGTTCATTTCATGTATGCGCGAAATGCCTTAAAAATGGCTTTAAAATGGATTTGGAGCATGGAGACGATTATCTCGGGATTGCAAGATAACCAAACAAAACTTTTAGTGGATTTCTACTTATTTTATTAAATATCATCTCCACCAAACAGGACAAGCTTGCATCTGTTATAGTTTTGGAGAAAAATGTGTTCATTTCATGTATGCGCGAAATGCCTTAAAAATGGCTTTAAAATGGATTTGGAGCATGGAGACGATTATCTCGGGATTGCAAGATAACCAAACAAAACTTTTAGTGGATTTCTACTTATTTTATTAAATATCATCTCCACCAAACAGGACAAGCTTGCATCTGTTATAGTTTTGGAGAAAAATGTGTTCATTTCATGTATGCGCGAAATGCCTTAAAAATGGCTTTAAAATGGATTTGGAGCATGGAGACGATTATCTCGGGATTGCAAGATAACCAAACAAAACTTTTAGTGGATTTCTACTTATTTTATTAAATATCATCTCCACCAAACAGGACAAGCTTGCATGTGTTATAGTTTTGGAGAAAAATGTGTTCATTTCATGTATGCGCAAAATGCCCTTGAAATGGCTTTAAAATGGATTTGGAGCATGGAGACGATTATCTCAGGATGGCAATATAAACAAACGAAACTTTTAGTAGATTTCTACTTATTTTATTAAATATTATCTCCACCAAACAGGACAAGCTTGCATCTGTTATAGTTTTGGAGAAAAATGTGTTCATTTCATGTATGCGCGAAATGCCTTAAAATGGCTTTAAAATGGATTTGGAGCATGGAGACGATTATCTCGGGATTGCAAGATAACCAAACAAAACTTTTAGTGGATTTCTACTTATTTTATTAAATATCATCTCCACCAAACAGGACAAGCTTGCATCTGTTATAGTTTTGGAGAAAAATGTGTTCATTTCATGTATGCGCGAAATGCCTTAAAAATGACTTTAAAATGGATTTGGAGCATGGAGACGATTATCTCGGGATTGCAAGATAACCAAACAAAACTTTTAGTGGATTTCTACTTATTTTATTAAATATCATCTCCACCAAACAGGACAAGCTTGCATCTGTTATAGTTTTGGAGAAAAATGTGTTCATTTCATGTATGCGCGAAATGCCTTAAAAATGGCTTTAAAATGGATTTGGAGCATGGAGACGATTATCTCGGGATTGCAAGATAACCAAACAAAACTTTTAGTGGATTTCTACTTATTTTATTAAATATCATCTCCACCAAACAGGACAAGCTTGCATCTGTTATAGTTTTGGAGAAAAATGTGTTCATTTTATGTATGCGCGAAATGCCTTAAAAATGGCTTTAAAATGGATTTGGAGCATGGAGACGATTATCTCGGGATTGCAAGATAACCAAACAAAACTTTTAGTGGATTTCTACTTATATTATTAAATATCATCTCCACCAAACAGGACAAGCTTGCATGTGTTATAGTTTTGGAGAAAAATGTGTTCATTTCATGTATGCGCAAAATGCCTTTGAAATGGCTTTAAAATGGATTTGGAGCATGGAGACGATTATCTCAGGATGGCAATATAAACAAACGAAACTTTTAGTAGATTTCTACTTATTTTATTAAATATTATCTCCACCAAACAGGACAAGCTTGCATCTGTTATAGTTTTGGAGAAAAATGTGTTCATTTCATGTATGCGCGAAATGCCTTAAAAATGGCTTTAAAATGGATTTGGAGCATGGAGACGATTATCTCGGGATTGCAAGATAACCAAACAAAACTTTTAGTGGATTTCTACTTATTTTATTAAATATCATCTCCACCAAACAGGACAAGCTTGCATGTGTTATAGTTTTGGAGAAAAATGTGTTCATTTCATGTATGCGCAAAATGCCTTTGAAATGGCTTTAAAATGGATTTGGAGCATGGAGACGATTATCTCAGGATGGCAATATAAACAAACGAAACTTTTAGTAGATTTCTACTTATTTTATTAAATATTATCTCCACCAAACAGGACAAGCTTGCATCTGTTATAGTTTTGGAGAAAAATGTGTTCATTTCATGTATGCGCGAAATGCCTTAAAAATGGCTTTAAAATGGATTTGGAGCATGGAGACGATTATCTCGGGATTGCAAGATAACCAAACAAAACTTTTAGTGGATTTCTACTTATTTTATTAAATATCATCTCCACCAAACAGGACAAGCTTGCATCTGTTATAGTTTTGGAGAAAAATGTGTTCATTTCATGTATGCGCGAAATGCCTTAAAAATGACTTTAAAATGGATTTGGAGCATGGAGACGATTATCTCGGGATTGCAAGATAACCAAACAAAACTTTTAGTGGATTTCTACTTATTTTATTAAATATCATCTCCACCAAACAGGACAAGCTTGCATCTGTTATAGTTTTGGAGAAAAATGTGTTCATTTCATGTATGCGCGAAATGCCTTAAAAATGGCTTTAAAATGGATTTGGAGCATGGAGACGATTATCTCGGGATTGCAAGATAACCAAACAAAACTTTTAGTGGATTTCTACTTATTTTATTAAATATCATCTCCACCAAACAGGACAAGCTTGCATCTGTTATAGTTTTGGAGAAAAATGTGTTCATTTCATGTATGCGCGAAATGCCTTAAAAATGGCTTTAAAATGGATTTGGAGCATGGAGACGATTATCTCGGGATTGCAAGATAACCAAACAAAACTTTTAGTGGATTTCTACTTATTTTATTAAATATCATCTCCACCAAACAGGACAAGCTTGCATCTGTTATAGTTTTGGAGAAAAATGTGTTCATTTCATGTATGCGCGAAATGCCTTAAAAATGGCTTTAAAATGGATTTGGAGCATGGAGACGATTATCTCGGGATTGCAAGATAACCAAACAAAACTTTTAGTGGATTTCTACTTATTTTATTAAATATCATCTCCACCAAACAGGACAAGCTTGCATGTGTTATAGTTTTGGAGAAAAATGTGTTCATTTCATGTATGCGCAAAATGCCCTTGAAATGGCTTTAAAATGGATTTGGAGCATGGAGACGATTATCTCAGGATGGCAATATAAACAAACGAAACTTTTAGTAGATTTCTACTTATTTTATTAAATATTATCTCCACCAAACAGGACAAGCTTGCATCTGTTATAGTTTTGGAGAAAAATGTGTTCATTTCATGTATGCGCGAAATGCCTTAAAATGGCTTTAAAATGGATTTGGAGCATGGAGACGATTATCTCGGGATTGCAAGATAACCAAACAAAACTTTTAGTGGATTTCTACTTATTTTATTAAATATCATCTCCACCAAACAGGACAAGCTTGCATCTGTTATAGTTTTGGAGAAAAATGTGTTCATTTCATGTATGCGCGAAATGCCTTAAAAATGACTTTAAAATGGATTTGGAGCATGGAGACGATTATCTCGGGATTGCAAGATAACCAAACAAAACTTTTAGTGGATTTCTACTTATTTTATTAAATATCATCTCCACCAAACAGGACAAGCTTGCATCTGTTATAGTTTTGGAGAAAAATGTGTTCATTTCATGTATGCGCGAAATGCCTTAAAAATGGCTTTAAAATGGATTTGGAGCATGGAGACGATTATCTCGGGATTGCAAGATAACCAAACAAAACTTTTAGTGGATTTCTACTTATTTTATTAAATATCATCTCCACCAAACAGGACAAGCTTGCATCTGTTATAGTTTTGGAGAAAAATGTGTTCATTTTATGTATGCGCGAAATGCCTTAAAAATGGCTTTAAAATGGATTTGGAGCATGGAGACGATTATCTCGGGATTGCAAGATAACCAAACAAAACTTTTAGTGGATTTCTACTTATATTATTAAATATCATCTCCACCAAACAGGACAAGCTTGCATGTGTTATAGTTTTGGAGAAAAATGTGTTCATTTCATGTATGCGCAAAATGCCTTTGAAATGGCTTTAAAATGGATTTGGAGCATGGAGACGATTATCTCAGGATGGCAATATAAACAAACGAAACTTTTAGTAGATTTCTACTTATTTTATTAAATATTATCTCCACCAAACAGGACAAGCTTGCATCTGTTATAGTTTTGGAGAAAAATGTGTTCATTTCATGTATGCGCGAAATGCCTTAAAAATGGCTTTAAAATGGATTTGGAGCATGGAGACGATTATCTCGGGATTGCAAGATAACCAAACAAAACTTTTAGTGGATTTCTACTTATTTTATTAAATATCATCTCCACCAAACAGGACAAGCTTGCATCTGTTATAGTTTTGGAGAAAAATGTGTTCATTTCATGTATGCGCGAAATGCCTTAAAAATGGCTTTAAAATGGATTTGGAGCATGGAGACGATTATCTCGGGATTGCAAGATAACCAAACAAAACTTTTAGTGGATTTCTACTTATTTTATTAAATATCATCTCCACCAAACAGGACAAGCTTGCATCTGTTATAGTTTTGGAGAAAAATGTGTTCATTTCATGTATGCGCGAAATGCCTTAAAAATGGCTTTAAAATAGATTTGGTGCATGGAGACGATTATCTCGGGATTGCAAGATAACCAAACAAAACTTTTAGTGGATTTCTACTTATTTTATTAAATATCATCTCCACCAAACAGGACAAGCTTGCATGTGTTATAGTTTTGGAGAAAAATGTGTTCATTTCATGTATGCGCAAAATGCCTTTGAAATGGCTTTAAAATGGATTTGGAGCATGGAGACGATTATCTCAGGATGGCAATATAAACAAACGAAACTTTTAGTAGATTTCTACTTATTTTATTAAATATTATCTCCACCAAACAGGACAAGCTTGCATCTGTTATAGTTTTGGAGAAAAATGTGTTCATTTCATGTATGCGCGAAATGCCTTAAAAATGGCTTTAAAATGGATTTGGAGCATGGAGACGATTATCTCAGGATTGCAAGATAACCAAACAAAACTTTTAGTGGATTTCTACTTATTTTATTAAATATCATCTCCACCAAACAGGACAAGCTTGCATCTGTTATAGTTTTGGAGAAAAATGTGTTCATTTCATGTATGCGCGAAATGCCTTAAAAATGGCTTTAAAATGGATTTGGAGCATGGAGACGATTATCTCGGGATTGCAAGATAACCAAACAAAACTTTTAGTGGATTTCTACTTATTTTATTAAATATCATCTCCACCAAACAGGACAAACTTGCATGTGTTATAGTTTTGGAGAAAAATGTGTTCATTTCATGTATGCGCAAAATGCCTTTGAAATGGCTTTAAAATGGATTTGGAGCATGGAGACGATTATCTCAGGATGGCAATATAAACAAACGAAACTTTTAGTAGATTTCTACTTATTTTTATTAAATATTATCTCCACCAAACAGAACAAGCTTGCATCTGTTATAGTTTTGGGGAAAAATGTGTTCATTTCATGTATGCGCGAAATGCCTTAAAAATGGCTTTAAAATGGATTTGGAGCATGGAGACGATTATCTCGGGATTGCAAGATAACCAAACAAAACTTTTAGTGGATTTCTACTTATTTTATTAAATATCATCTCCACCAAACAGGACAAGCTTGCATCTGTTATAGTTTTGGAGAAAAATGTGTTCATTTTATGTATGCGCGAAATGCCTTAAAAATGGCTTTAAAATGGATTTGGAGCGTGGAGACGATTATCTCGGGATTGCAAGATAACCAAACAAAACTTTTAGTGGATTTCTACTTATTTTATTAAATATCATCTCCACCAAACAGGACAAGCTTGCATGTGTTATAGTTTTGGAGAAAAATGTGTTCATTTCATGTATGCGCAAAATGCCTTTGAAATGGCTTTAAAATGGATTTGGAGCATGGAGACGATTATCTCAGGATGGCAATATAAACAAACGAAACTTTTAGTAGATTTCTACTTATTTTATTAAATATTATCTCCACCAAACAGGACAAGCTTGCATCTGTTATAGTTTTGGAGAAAAATGTGTTCATTTCATGTATGCGCGAAATGCCTTAAAAATGGCTTTAAAATGGATTTGGAGCATGGAGACGATTATCTCGGGATTGCAAGATAACCAAACAAAACTTTTAGTGGATTTCTACTTATTTTATTAAATATCATCTCCACCAAACAGGACAAGCTTGCATCTATTATAGTTTTGGAGAAAAATGTGTTCATTTCATGTATGCGCGAAATGCCTTAAAAATGGCTTTAAAATGGATTTGGAGCATGGAGACGATTATCTCGGGATTGCAAGATAACCAAACAAAACTTTTAGTGGATTTCTACATATTTTATTAAATATCATCTCCACCAAACAGGACAAGCTTGCATCTGTTATAGTTTTGGAGAAAAATGTGTTCATTTCATGTATGCGCGAAATGCCATAAAAATGGCTTTAAAATGGATTTGGAGCATGGAGACGATTATCTCGGGATTGCAAGATAACCAAACAAAACTTTTAGTGGATTTCTACTTATTTTATTAAATATCATCTCCACCAAACAGGACAAGCTTGCATCTGTTATAGTTTTGGAGAAAAATGTGTTCATTTCATGTATGCGCGAAATGCCTTAAAAATGGCTTTAAAATGGATTTGGAGCATGGAGACGATTATCTCGGGATTGCAAGATAACCAAACAAAACTTTTAGTGGATTTCTACTTATTTTATTAAATATCATCTCCACCAAACAGGACAAGCTTGCATCTGTTATAGTTTTGGAGAAAAATGTGTTCATTTCATGTATGCGCGAAATGCCTTAAAAATGGCTTTAAAATGGATTTGGAGCATGGAGACGATTATCTCGGGATTGCAAGATAACCAAACAAAACTTTTAGTGGATTTCTACTTATTTTATTAAATATCATCTCCACCAAACAGGACAAGCTTGCATGTGTTATAGTTTTGGAGAAAAATGTGTTCATTTCATGTATGCGCAAAATGCCTTTGAAATGGCTTTAAAATGGATTTGGAGCATGGAGACGATTATCTCGGGATTGCAAGATAACCAAACAAAACTTTTAGTGGATTTCTACTTATTTTATTAAATATCATCTCCACCAAACAGGACAAGCTTGCATCTGTTATAGTTTTGGAGAAAAATGTGTTCATTTCATGTATGCGCGAAATGCCTTAAAAATGGCTTTAAAATGGATTTGGAGCATGGAGACGATTATCTCGGGATTGCAAGATAACCAAACAAAACTTTTAGTGGATTTCTACTTATTTTATTAAATATCATCTCCACCAAACAGGACAAGCTTGCATCTGTTATAGTTTTGGAGAAAAATGTGTTCATTTCATGTATGCGCGAAATGCCTTAAAAATGGCTTTAAAATGGATTTGGAGCATGGAGACGATTATCTCGGGATTGCAAGATAACCAAACAAAACTTTTAGTGGATTTCTACTTATTTTATTAAATATCATCTCCACCAAACAGGACAAGCTTGCATGTGTTATAGTTTTGGAGAAAAATGTGTTCATTTCATGTATGCGCAAAATGCCTTTGAAATGGCTTTAAAATGGATTTGGAGCATGGAGACGATTATCTCAGGATGGCAATATAAACAAACGAAACTTTTAGTAGATTTCTACTTATTTTATTAAATATTATCTCCACCAAACAGGACAAGCTTGCATCTGTTATAGTTTTGGAGAAAAATGTGTTCATTTCATGTATGCGCGAAATGCCTTAAAAATGGCTTTAAAATGGATTTGGAGCATGGAGACGATTATCTCGGGATTGCAAGATAACCAAACAAAACTTTTAGTGGATTTCTACTTATTTTATTAAATATCATCTCCGCCAAACAGGACAAGCTTGCATCTGTTATAGTTTTGGAGAAAAATGTGTTCATTTCATGTATGCGCGAAATGCCTTAAAAATGGCTTTAAAATGGATTTGGAGCATGGAGACGATTATCTCGGGATTGCAATATAACCAAACAAAACTTTTAGTGGATTTCTACTTATTTTATTAAATATCATCTCCACCAAACAGGACAAGCTTGCATCTGTTATAGTTTTGGAGAAAAATGTGTTCATTTCATGTATGCGCGAAATGCCTTAAAAATGGCTTTAAAATGGATTTGGAGCATGGAGACGATTATCTCGGGATTGCAAGATAACCAAACAAAACTTTTAGTGGATTTCTACTTATTTTATTAAATATCATCTCCACCAAATAGGACAAGCTTGCATCTGTTATAGTTTTGGAGAAAAATGTGTTCATTTCATGTATGCGCGAAATGCCTTAAAAATGGCTTTAAAATGGATTTGGAGCATGGAGACGATTATCTCGGGATTGCAAGATAACCAAACAAAACTTTTAGTGGATTTCTACTTATTTTATTAAATATCATCTCCACCAAACAGGACAAGCTTGCATGTGTTATAGTTTTGGAGAAAAATGTGTTCATTTCATGTATGCGCAAAATGCCTTTGAAATGGCTTTAAAATGGATTTGGAGCATGGAGACGATTATCTCGGGATTGCAAGATAACCAAACAAAACTTTTAGTGGATTTCTACTTATTTTATTAAATATCATCTCCACCAAACAGGACAAGCTTGCATGTGTTATAGTTTTGGAGAAAAATGTGTTCATTTCATGTATGCGCAAAATGCCTTTGAAATGGCTTTAAAATGGATTTGGAGCATGGAGACGATTATCTCAGGATGGCAATATAAACAAACGAAACTTTTAGTAGATTTCTACTTATTTTATTAAATATTATCTCCACCAAACAGGACAAGCTTGCATCTGTTATAGTTTTGGAGAAAAATGTGTTCATTTCATGTATGCGCGAAATGCCTTAAAAATGGCTTTAAAATGGATTTGGAGCATGGAGACGATTATCTCGGGATTGCAAGATAACCAAACAAAACTTTTAGTGGATTTCTACTTATTTTATTAAATATCATCTCCACCAAACAGGACAAGCTTGCATCTGTTATAGTTTTGGAGAAAAATGTGTTCATTTCATGTATGCGCGAAATGCCTTAAAAATGGCTTTAAAATGGATTTGGAGCATGGAGACGATTATCTCGGGATTGCAAGATAACCAAACAAAACTTTTAGTGGATTTCTACTTATTTTATTAAATATCATCTCCACCAAACAGGACAAGCTTGCATGTGTTATAGTTTTGGAGAAAAATGTGTTCATTTCATGTATGCGCAAAATGCCCTTGAAATGGCTTTAAAATGGATTTGGAGCATGGAGACGATTATCTCAGGATGGCAATATAAACAAACGAAACTTTTAGTAGATTTCTACTTATTTTATTAAATATTATCTCCACCAAACAGGACAAGCTTGCATCTGTTATAGTTTTGGAGAAAAATGTGTTCATTTCATGTATGCGCGAAATGCCTTAAAAATGGCTTTAAAATGGATTTGGAGCATGGAGACGATTATCTCGGGATTGCAAGATAACCAAACAAAACTTTTAGTGGATTTCTACTTATTTTATTAAATATCATCTCCACCAAACAGGACAAGCTTGCATCTGTTATAGTTTTGGAGAAAAATGTGTTCATTTCATGTATGCGCGAAATGCCTTAAAAATGACTTTAAAATGGATTTGGAGCATGGAGACGATTATCTCGGGATTGCAAGATAACCAAACAAAACTTTTAGTGGATTTCTACTTATTTTATTAAATATCATCTCCACCAAACAGGACAAGCTTGCATCTGTTATAGTTTTGGAGAAAAATGTGTTCATTTCATGTATGCGCGAAATGCCTTAAAAATGGCTTTAAAATGGATTTGGAGCATGGAGACGATTATCTCGGGATTGCAAGATAACCAAACAAAACTTTTAGTGGATTTCTACTTATTTTATTAAATATCATCTCCACCAAACAGGACAAGCTTGCATCTGTTATAGTTTTGGAGAAAAATGTGTTCATTTCATGTATGCGCGAAATGCCTTAAAAATGGCTTTAAAATGGATTTGGAGCATGGAGACGATTATCTCGGGATTGCAAGATAACCAAACAAAACTTTTAGTGGATTTCTACTTATTTTATTAAATATCATCTCCACCAAACAGGACAAGCTTGCATCTGTTATAGTTTTGGAGAAAAATGTGTTCATTTCATGTATGCGCGAAATGCCTTAAAAATGGCTTTAAAATGGATTTGGAGCATGGAGACGATTATCTCGGGATTGCAAGATAACCAAACAAAACTTTTAGTGGATTTCTACTTATTTTATTAAATATCATCTCCACCAAACAGGACAAGCTTGCATGTGTTATAGTTTTGGAGAAAAATGTGTTCATTTCATGTATGCGCAAAATGCCCTTGAAATGGCTTTAAAATGGATTTGGAGCATGGAGACGATTATCTCAGGATGGCAATATAAACAAACGAAACTTTTAGTAGATTTCTACATATTTTATTAAATATTATCTCCACCAAACAGGACAAGCTTGCATCTGTTATAGTTTTGGAGAAAAATGTGTTCATTTCATGTATGCGCGAAATGCCTTAAAAATGGCTTTAAAATGGATTTGGAGCATGGAGACGATTATCTCGGGATTGCAAGATAACCAAACAAAACTTTTAGTGGATTTCTACTTATTTTATTAAATATCATCTCCACCAAACAGGACAAGCTTGCATCTGTTATAGTTTTGGAGAAAAATGTGTTCATTTCATGTATGCGCGAAATGCCTTAAAAATGACTTTAAAATGGATTTGGAGCATGGAGACGATTATCTCGGGATTGCAAGATAACCAAACAAAACTTTTAGTGGATTTCTACTTATTTTATTAAATATCATCTCCACCAAACAGGACAAGCTTGCATCTGTTATAGTTTTGGAGAAAAATGTGTTCATTTCATGTATGCGCGAAATGCCTTAAAAATGGCTTTAAAATGGATTTGGAGCATGGAGACGATTATCTCGGGATTGCAAGATAACCAAACAAAACTTTTAGTGGATTTCTACTTATTTTATTAAATATCATCTCCACCAAACAGGACAAGCTTGCATCTGTTATAGTTTTGGAGAAAAATGTGTTCATTTTATGTATGCGCGAAATGCCTTAAAAATGGCTTTAAAATGGATTTGGAGCATGGAGACGATTATCTCGGGATTGCAAGATAACCAAACAAAACTTTTAGTGGATTTCTACTTATATTATTAAATATCATCTCCACCAAACAGGACAAGCTTGCATGTGTTATAGTTTTGGAGAAAAATGTGTTCATTTCATGTATGCGCAAAATGCCTTTGAAATGGCTTTAAAATGGATTTGGAGCATGGAGACGATTATCTCAGGATGGCAATATAAACAAACGAAACTTTTAGTAGATTTCTACTTATTTTATTAAATATTATCTCCACCAAACAGGACAAACTTGCATCTGTTATAGTTTTGGAGAAAAATGTGTTCATTTCATGTATGCGCGAAATGCCTTAAAAATGGCTTTAAAATGGATTTGGAGCATGGAGACGATTATCTCGGGATTGCAAGATAACCAAACAAAACTTTTAGTGGATTTCTACTTATTTTATTAAATATCATCTCCACCAAACAGGACAAGCTTGCATCTGTTATAGTTTTGGAGAAAAATGTGTTCATTTCATGTATGCGCGAAATGCCTTAAAAATGGCTTTAAAATGGATTTGGAGCATGGAGACGATTATCTCGGGATTGCAAGATAACCAAACAAAACTTTTAGTGGATTTCTACTTATTTTATTAAATATCATCTCCACCAAACAGGACAAGCTTGCATCTGTTATAGTTTTGGAGAAAAATGTGTTCATTTCATGTATGCGCGAAATGCCTTAAAAATGGCTTTAAAATAGATTTGGTGCATGGAGACGATTATCTCGGGATTGCAAGATAACCAAACAAAACTTTTAGTGGATTTCTACTTATTTTATTAAATATCATCTCCACCAAACAGGACAAGCTTGCATGTGTTATAGTTTTGGAGAAAAATGTGTTCATTTCATGTATGCGCAAAATGCCTTTGAAATGGCTTTAAAATGGATTTGGAGCATGGAGACGATTATCTCAGGATGGCAATATAAACAAACGAAACTTTTAGTAGATTTCTACTTATTTTATTAAATATTATCTCCACCAAACAGGACAAGCTTGCATCTGTTATAGTTTTGGAGAAAAATGTGTTCATTTCATGTATGCGCGAAATGCCTTAAAAATGGCTTTAAAATGGATTTGGAGCATGGAGACGATTATCTCAGGATTGCAAGATAACCAAACAAAACTTTTAGTGGATTTCTACTTATTTTATTAAATATCATCTCCACCAAACAGGACAAGCTTGCATCTGTTATAGTTTTGGAGAAAAATGTGTTCATTTCATGTATGCGCGAAATGCCTTAAAAATGGCTTTAAAATGGATTTGGAGCATGGAGACGATTATCTCGGGATTGCAAGATAACCAAACAAAACTTTTAGTGGATTTCTACTTATTTTATTAAATATCATCTCCACCAAACAGGACAAACTTGCATGTGTTATAGTTTTGGAGAAAAATGTGTTCATTTCATGTATGCGCAAAATGCCTTTGAAATGGCTTTAAAATGGATTTGGAGCATGGAGACGATTATCTCAGGATGGCAATATAAACAAACGAAACTTTTAGTAGATTTCTACTTATTTTATTAAATATTATCTCCACCAAACAGAACAAGCTTGCATCTGTTATAGTTTTGGAGAAAAATGTGTTCATTTCATGTATGCGCGAAATGCCTTAAAAATGGCTTTAAAATGGATTTGGAGCATGGAGACGATTATCTCGGGATTTCAAGATAACCAAACAAAACTTTTAGTGGATTTCTACTTATTTTATTAAATATCATCTCCACCAAACAGGACAAGCTTGCATCTGTTATAGTTTTGGAGAAAAATGTGTTCATTTTATGTATGCGCGAAATGCCTTAAAAATGGCTTTAAAATGGATTTGGAGCGTGGAGACGATTATCTCGGGATTGCAAGATAACCAAACAAAACTTTTAGTGGATTTCTACTTATTTTATTAAATATCATCTCCACCAAACAGGACAAGCTTGCATGTGTTATAGTTTTGGAGAAAAATGTGTTCATTTCATGTATGCGCAAAATGCCTTTGAAATGGCTTTAAAATGGATTTGGAGCATGGAGACGATTATCTCAGGATGGCAATATAAACAAACGAAACTTTTAGTAGATTTCTACTTATTTTATTAAATATTATCTCCACCAAACAGGACAAGCTTGCATCTGTTATAGTTTTGGAGAAAAATGTGTTCATTTCATGTATGCGCGAAATGCCTTAAAAATGGCTTTAAAATGGATTTGGAGCATGGAGACGATTATCTCGGGATTGCAAGATAACCAAACAAAACTTTTAGTGGATTTCTACTTATTTTATTAAATATCATCTCCACCAAACAGGACAAGCTTGCATCTGTTATAGTTTTGGAGAAAAATGTGTTCATTTCATGTATGCGCGAAATGCCTTAAAAATGGCTTTAAAATGGATTTGGAGCATGGAGACGATTATCTCGGGATTGCAAGATAACCAAACAAAACTTTTAGTGGATTTCTACTTATTTTATTAAATATCATCTCCACCAAACAGGACAAGCTTGCATGTGTTATAGTTTTGGAGAAAAATGTGTTCATTTCATGTATGCGCAAAATGCCTTTGAAATGGCTTTAAAATGGATTTGGAGCATGGAGACGATTATCTCAGGATGGCAATATAAACAAACGAAACTTTTAGTAGATTTCTACTTATTTTATTAAATATTATCTCCACCAAACAGGACAAGCTTGCATCTGTTATAGTTTTGGAGAAAAATGTGTTCATTTCATGTATGCGCGAAATGCCTTAAAATGGCTTTAAAATGGATTTGGAGCATGGAGACGATTATCTCGGGATTGCAAGATAACCAAACAAAACTTTTAGTGGATTTCTACTTATTTTATTAAATATCATCTCCGCCAAACAGGACAAGCTTGCATCTGTTATAGTTTTGGAGAAAAATGTGTTCATTTCATGTATGCGCGAAATGCCTTAAAAATGGCTTTAAAATGGATTTGGAGCATGGAGACGATTATCTCGGGATTGCAAGATAACCAAACAAAACTTTTAGTGGATTTCTACTTATTTTATTAAATATCATCTCCACCAAACAGGACAAGCTTGCATCTGTTATAGTTTTGGAGAAAAATGTGTTCATTTCATGTATGCGCGAAATGCCTTAAAAATGGCTTTAAAATGGATTTGGAGCATGGAGACGATTATCTCGGGATTGCAAGATAACCAAACAAAACTTTTAGTGGATTTCTACTTATTTTATTAAATATCATCTCCACCAAACAGGACAAGCTTGCATGTGTTATAGTTTTGGAGAAAAATGTGTTCATTTCATGTATGCGCAAAATGCCCTTGAAATGGCTTTAAAATGGATTTGGAGCATGGAGACGATTATCTCAGGATGGCAATATAAACAAACGAAACTTTTAGTAGATTTCTACATATTTTATTAAATATTATCTCCACCAAACAGGACAAGCTTGCATCTGTTATAGTTTTGGAGAAAAATGTGTTCATTTCATGTATGCGCGAAATGCCTTAAAAATGGCTTTAAAATGGATTTGGAGCATGGAGACGATTATCTCGGGATTGCAAGATAACCAAACAAAACTTTTAGTGGATTTCTACTTATTTTATTAAATATCATCTCCACCAAACAGGACAAGCTTGCATCTGTTATAGTTTTGGAGAAAAATGTGTTCATTTCATGTATGCGCGAAATGCCTTAAAAATGACTTTAAAATGGATTTGGAGCATGGAGACGATTATCTCGGGATTGCAAGATAACCAAACAAAACTTTTAGTGGATTTCTACTTATTTTATTAAATATCATCTCCACCAAACAGGACAAGCTTGCATCTGTTATAGTTTTGGAGAAAAATGTGTTCATTTCATGTATGCGCGAAATGCCTTAAAAATGGCTTTAAAATGGATTTGGAGCATGGAGACGATTATCTCGGGATTGCAAGATAACCAAACAAAACTTTTAGTGGATTTCTACTTATTTTATTAAATATCATCTCCACCAAACAGGACAAGCTTGCATCTGTTATAGTTTTGGAGAAAAATGTGTTCATTTTATGTATGCGCGAAATGCCTTAAAAATGGCTTTAAAATGGATTTGGAGCATGGAGACGATTATCTCGGGATTGCAAGATAACCAAACAAAACTTTTAGTGGATTTCTACTTATATTATTAAATATCATCTCCACCAAACAGGACAAGCTTGCATGTGTTATAGTTTTGGAGAAAAATGTGTTCATTTCATGTATGCGCAAAATGCCTTTGAAATGGCTTTAAAATGGATTTGGAGCATGGAGACGATTATCTCAGGATGGCAATATAAACAAACGAAACTTTTAGTAGATTTCTACTTATTTTATTAAATATTATCTCCACCAAACAGGACAAACTTGCATCTGTTATAGTTTTGGAGAAAAATGTGTTCATTTCATGTATGCGCGAAATGCCTTAAAAATGGCTTTAAAATGGATTTGGAGCATGGAGACGATTATCTCGGGATTGCAAGATAACCAAACAAAACTTTTAGTGGATTTCTACTTATTTTATTAAATATCATCTCCACCAAACAGGACAAGCTTGCATCTGTTATAGTTTTGGAGAAAAATGTGTTCATTTCATGTATGCGCGAAATGCCTTAAAAATGGCTTTAAAATGGATTTGGAGCATGGAGACGATTATCTCGGGATTGCAAGATAACCAAACAAAACTTTTAGTGGATTTCTACTTATTTTATTAAATATCATCTCCACCAAACAGGACAAGCTTGCATCTGTTATAGTTTTGGAGAAAAATGTGTTCATTTCATGTATGCGCGAAATGCCTTAAAAATGGCTTTAAAATAGATTTGGTGCATGGAGACGATTATCTCGGGATTGCAAGATAACCAAACAAAACTTTTAGTGGATTTCTACTTATTTTATTAAATATCATCTCCACCAAACAGGACAAGCTTGCATGTGTTATAGTTTTGGAGAAAAATGTGTTCATTTCATGTATGCGCAAAATGCCTTTGAAATGGCTTTAAAATGGATTTGGAGCATGGAGACGATTATCTCAGGATGGCAATATAAACAAACGAAACTTTTAGTAGATTTCTACTTATTTTATTAAATATTATCTCCACCAAACAGGACAAGCTTGCATCTGTTATAGTTTTGGAGAAAAATGTGTTCATTTCATGTATGCGCGAAATGCCTTAAAAATGGCTTTAAAATGGATTTGGAGCATGGAGACGATTATCTCAGGATTGCAAGATAACCAAACAAAACTTTTAGTGGATTTCTACTTATTTTATTAAATATCATCTCCACCAAACAGGACAAGCTTGCATCTGTTATAGTTTTGGAGAAAAATGTGTTCATTTCATGTATGCGCGAAATGCCTTAAAAATGGCTTTAAAATGGATTTGGAGCATGGAGACGATTATCTCGGGATTGCAAGATAACCAAACAAAACTTTTAGTGGATTTCTACTTATTTTATTAAATATCATCTCCACCAAACAGGACAAACTTGCATGTGTTATAGTTTTGGAGAAAAATGTGTTCATTTCATGTATGCGCAAAATGCCTTTGAAATGGCTTTAAAATGGATTTGGAGCATGGAGACGATTATCTCAGGATGGCAATATAAACAAACGAAACTTTTAGTAGATTTCTACTTATTTTATTAAATATTATCTCCACCAAACAGAACAAGCTTGCATCTGTTATAGTTTTGGAGAAAAATGTGTTCATTTCATGTATGCGCGAAATGCCTTAAAAATGGCTTTAAAATGGATTTGGAGCATGGAGACGATTATCTCGGGATTTCAAGATAACCAAACAAAACTTTTAGTGGATTTCTACTTATTTTATTAAATATCATCTCCACCAAACAGGACAAGCTTGCATCTGTTATAGTTTTGGAGAAAAATGTGTTCATTTTATGTATGCGCGAAATGCCTTAAAAATGGCTTTAAAATGGATTTGGAGCGTGGAGACGATTATCTCGGGATTGCAAGATAACCAAACAAAACTTTTAGTGGATTTCTACTTATTTTATTAAATATCATCTCCACCAAACAGGACAAGCTTGCATGTGTTATAGTTTTGGAGAAAAATGTGTTCATTTCATGTATGCGCAAAATGCCTTTGAAATGGCTTTAAAATGGATTTGGAGCATGGAGACGATTATCTCAGGATGGCAATATAAACAAACGAAACTTTTAGTAGATTTCTACTTATTTTATTAAATATTATCTCCACCAAACAGGACAAGCTTGCATCTGTTATAGTTTTGGAGAAAAATGTGTTCATTTCATGTATGCGCGAAATGCCTTAAAAATGGCTTTAAAATGGATTTGGAGCATGGAGACGATTATCTCGGGATTGCAAGATAACCAAACAAAACTTTTAGTGGATTTCTACTTATTTTATTAAATATCATCTCCACCAAACAGGACAAGCTTGCATCTGTTATAGTTTTGGAGAAAAATGTGTTCATTTCATGTATGCGCGAAATGCCTTAAAAATGGCTTTAAAATGGATTTGGAGCATGGAGACGATTATCTCGGGATTGCAAGATAACCAAACAAAACTTTTAGTGGATTTCTACTTATTTTATTAAATATCATCTCCACCAAACAGGACAAGCTTGCATGTGTTATAGTTTTGGAGAAAAATGTGTTCATTTCATGTATGCGCAAAATGCCTTTGAAATGGCTTTAAAATGGATTTGGAGCATGGAGACGATTATCTCAGGATGGCAATATAAACAAACGAAACTTTTAGTAGATTTCTACTTATTTTATTAAATATTATCTCCACCAAACAGGACAAGCTTGCATCTGTTATAGTTTTGGAGAAAAATGTGTTCATTTCATGTATGCGCGAAATGCCTTAAAATGGCTTTAAAATGGATTTGGAGCATGGAGACGATTATCTCGGGATTGCAAGATAACCAAACAAAACTTTTAGTGGATTTCTACTTATTTTATTAAATATCATCTCCGCCAAACAGGACAAGCTTGCATCTGTTATAGTTTTGGAGAAAAATGTGTTCATTTCATGTATGCGCGAAATGCCTTAAAAATGGCTTTAAAATGGATTTGAAGCATGGAGACGATTATCTCGGGATTGCAAGATAACCAAACAAAACTTTTAGTGGATTTCTACTTATTTTATTAAATATCATCTCCACCAAACAGGACAAGCTTGCATCTGTTATAGTTTTGGAGAAAAATGTGTTCATTTCATGTATGCGCGAAATGCCTTAAAAATGGCTTTAAAATGGATTTGGAGCATGGAGACGATTATCTCGGGATTGCAAGATAACCAAACAAAACTTTTAGTGGATTTCTACTTATTTTATTAAATATCATCTCCACCAAACAGGACAAGCTTGCATGTGTTATAGTTTTGGAGAAAAATGTGTTCATTTCATGTATGCGCAAAATGCCTTTGAAATGGCTTTAAAATGGATTTGGAGCATGGAGACGATTATCTCAGGATGGCAATATAAACAAACGAAACTTTTAGTAGATTTCTACTTATTTTATTAAATATTATCTCCACCAAACAGGACAAGCTTGCATCTGTTATAGTTTTGGAGAAAAATGTGTTCATTTCATGTATGCGCGAAATGCCTTAAAATGGCTTTAAAATGGATTTGGAGCATGGAGACGATTATCTCGGGATTGCAAGATAACCAAACAAAACTTTTAGTGGATTTCTACTTATTTTATTAAATATCATCTCCGCCAAACAGGACAAGCTTGCATCTGTTATAGTTTTGGAGAAAAATGTGTTCATTTCATGTATGCGCGAAATGCCTTAAAAATGGCTTTAAAATGGATTTGGAGCATGGAGACGATTATCTCGGGATTGCAAGATAACCAAACAAAACTTTTAGTGGATTTCTACTTATTTTATTAAATATCATCTCCACCAAACAGGACAAGCTTGCATCTGTTATAGTTTTGGAGAAAAATGTGTTCATTTCATGTATGCGCGAAATGCCTTAAAAATGGCTTTAAAATGGATTTGGAGCATGGAGACGATTATCTCGGGATTGCAAGATAACCAAACAAAACTTTTAGTGGATTTCTACTTATTTTATTAAATATCATCTCCACCAAACAGGACAAGCTTGCATCTGTTATAGTTTTGGAGAAAAATGTGTTCATTTCATGTATGCGCGAAATGCCTTAAAAATGGCTTTAAAATGGATTTGGAGCATGGAGACGATTATCTCGGGATTGCAAGATAACCAAACAAAACTTTTAGTGGATTTCTACTTATTTTATTAAATATCATCTCCACCAAACAGGACAAGCTTGCATGTGTTATAGTTTTGGAGAAAAATGTGTTCATTTCATGTATGCGCAAAATGCCTTTGAAATGGCTTTAAAATGGATTTGGAGCATGGAGACGATTATCTCGGGATTGCAAGATAACCAAACAAAACTTTTAGTGGATTTCTACTTATTTTATTAAATATCATCTCCACCAAACAGGACAAGCTTGCATGTGTTATAGTTTTGGAGAAAAATGTGTTCATTTCATGTATGCGCAAAATGCCTTTGAAATGGCTTTAAAATGGATTTGGAGCATGGAGACGATTATCTCAGGATGGCAATATAAACAAACGAAACTTTTAGTAGATTTCTACTTATTTTATTAAATATTATCTCCACCAAACAGGACAAGCTTGCATCTGTTATAGTTTTGGAGAAAAATGTGTTCATTTCATGTATGCGCGAAATGCCTTAAAAATGGCTTTAAAATGGATTTGGAGCATGGAGACGATTATCTCGGGATTGCAAGATAACCAAACAAAACTTTTAGTGGATTTCTACTTATTTTATTAAATATCATCTCCACCAAACAGGACAAGCTTGCATCTGTTATAGTTTTGGAGAAAAATGTGTTCATTTCATGTATGCGCGAAATGCCTTAAAAATGGCTTTAAAATGGATTTGGAGCATGGAGACGATTATCTCGGGATTGCAAGATAACCAAACAAAACTTTTAGTGGATTTCTACTTATTTTATTAAATATCATCTCCACCAAACAGGACAAGCTTGCATGTGTTATAGTTTTGGAGAAAAATGTGTTCATTTCATGTATGCGCAAAATGCCTTTGAAATGGCTTTAAAATGGATTTGGAGCATGGAGACGATTATCTCAGGATGGCAATATAAACAAACGAAACTTTTAGTAGATTTCTACTTATTTTATTAAATATTATCTCCACCAAACAGGACAAGCTTGCATCTGTTATAGTTTTGGAGAAAAATGTGTTCATTTCATGTATGCGCGAAATGCCTTAAAAATGGCTTTAAAATGGATTTGGAGCATGGAGACGATTATCTCAGGATTGCAAGATAACCAAACAAAACTTTTAGTGGATTTCTACTTATTTTATTAAATATCATCTCCA
>NW_027444388.1:0-23854 GCF_048569485.1 Anomaloglossus baeobatrachus | reverse complement strand
GTGATGAAGTCCCGCCATCCCGACCTCAGCGCTGTCACTGTCCTCCATGGCCGCCGCTTGTCACATCACCTTCTCTCGCTTCCGACCCGAGACTGACTAGCGGTGACGTCATGGGCCTCTCGCGATACTTGGCTGTGAAGGCGGCGGTCATTGAACTCAGTGACAGGTGCTGTCAGTTTGCTGGAGATCAGCGCAGGTAATGTACCTCGCTGACAGTAGCACTTGTCATGCCCTGCAGTGACCTGGGCTGACCCATTGATGTTAGCTCAGGTCACTGCATTGCTCTCCCAGCCAATGGGGAACATTCTGCTCTTCATTGACTGGGACAGTGTGGATCGTCATGGCAACCCCTTGGATTACACCAGACCTGGATTTGTTTTTCTTTCTAATAAATTGGTTAAAGAGGGAATGTTTTGGGGAGTGTTTTTTCAAATAAAAATGTGTTTGTCGTCTATTTTTTTTTATTACCGACTGGGTTGGTGATGTCGGGTATCTGATAGACGCCTGACCTCACCAACCCCAGGGCTTGATGCCAGGTGACATTACACATCTGGTATTAACCCCATATATTAACCCGTTTGCCACCGCACCAGGGCGCGGGATGAGCTGGGGCGAAGCACCAGGATTGGCGCATCTAATGGATGTGCCACTTCTGGGGCGGCTGCGGCCTGCTATTTTTAGGCTGGGGAGAGTCCAATAACCATGGACCTCCCTAGTCTGAGAATATCAGACACCAGCTGTCTGCTTTACCTTGGCTGGTGATCCAATTTTGGGGGGACCCCTACTTGTTTTTTTTTTTAAATTATTTATTTAATTTAAAATAACAGCGTGGGGTGCCCTCAGTTTTGGATTACCAGCCAAGGTGAGGTTGCCAGCTGTGGTCTGCAGGCTGCAGCCGTCTGCTTTACCCTAGCTGGCTACAAAACTAGGGGGAACCCTACGTCATTTTTTTTTTCATTTTTTTTGGCTAAATACAAAGCTAAGCACCCCTTAGTGCCACATGAAAGGCACCAAAGGGTGCAAAATTACAAAATGCAGGAGAGTGGGACATTATGTGTCTTTCTGCCATTATAATGACAGAAAAGACTGATATGAAGTGCACAAGCACAAGAAAATCACCAGAGCGCTCTGCGCTGTGAAAAGCAGTAGAAAATGGCACTGGAGTGAACATGTGACCGCCTCATGTAGGATGAAGCTATGGATCCTGGGTAAATTTATGCATTTACCCTCCTTCAGTTTTTTTGCAGTACACAAAAAAAACGGAAGGCACACGGATGACAAACAGATGACATACGGACCGTCTACGGAACGGAAACGGATGCCACACGGATGCACCCGTGAAAAAAAACTGACTGTTTTTTGCAGACCGCAAAAATGGATCGGTCGTGTTAATGTAGCCTTATCCTGATCTGCCGTTTATAAACAGCAGGCAGAAATAAGTGAATAACGCCCCCCAGCGTCAGAAAATCTCAGGGGTTTCAGCGCTAGCTGAGACCCTGGAGATCATGATTCAGGACGGTTTTTCCGGTCCCCGCTCACGTGATCACAGGTATACACCGTACACCGATGATCACGTTACAGTAAATGACAGCGCCGGTAAAAAATTATTTATCTCCCATCTGGCATGAACAAACACTTCTTCTCCACTTCTTCTCCACTTCTTCTCCACTTCTTCTCCACTTCTTCTCCACTTCTTCTTTACTTCTCCACTTTTTCTCCACTTTTTTTCCATTTTTTCTCTACTTTTTCTCCACTTTTTCTCCACTTTTTCTCCACTTCTTCTCCACTTCTTCTCCACTTTTTCTCCACCTTTTCTCCATTTTTTCTCCACTTTTTCTCCATTTTTTCTTCACTTTTTCTCCACTTTTTCTCCACTTCTTCTCCACTTCTTCTCCACTTCTTCTCCACTTTTTCTCCACTTTTTCTCCACTTTTTCTCCATTTTTTCTACACTTTTTCTACACTTTTTCTCCATTTTTTTCTCCACTTTTTCTTCACCTTTTCTCCACTTTTTCTCCATTTTTTCTCCACTTTTTCTACATTTTTTCTCCACTTTTTCTCCACTTTTTCTCCACTTTTTCTCCATTTTTTCTCCACTTTTTCTCCATTTTTTCTCCATTTTTTCTCCACTTTTTCTCCATTTTTTCTCCACTTTTTCTCCACTTTTTCTCCACTTTTTCTCCATTTTTTCTCCACTTTTTCTACACTTTTTCTCCATTTTTTCTCCACTTTTTCTACATTTTTTCTCCACTTTTTCTCCACTTTTTCTCCACTTTTTCTCCATTTTTTCTCCACTTTTTCTCCATTTTTTCTCCACTTTTTCTCCACTTTTTCTCCATTTTTTCTCCATTTTTTCTCCACTTTTTCTCCACTTTTTCTCCACTTTTTCTCCATTTTTTCTCCAATTTTTCTCCACTTTTTCTCCACTTTTTCTCCACTTTTTCTCCACTTTTTCTCCACTTTTTCTCTATTTTTTCTCCACTTTTTCTCCACTTTTTCTCCACTTTTTCTCCACTTTTTCTTCGTTCTTTTTCTATGGTCGGTCTACCCATTAGCTCTGCCATGCATAGTGTAGCTCTACACCTACTGCACATGTTACTTTATGATTGACATCTCTTTCGTACCAGAGCTGTCTAAGCCTACTCTGACCCCATATTTGTCATTACTATATTGTCCTTGTACTGTATTATGACATTTGTATCATGTGTTTCATTTCTTGCTGTGTTGCAATTTTTTTGCTGCATCCCAATTGTACCTCTACATTGTTCGAGTTTATGTTATTGTTCTCTCACTCTTATGTGATACTGATTATTGTCATTTTTCATGATTACATGCAGATAAGTCCAATCTGACGAAGGCTCAGGCCGAAACGTCATTTGTAACTTGTTTTGGACAAAAACATATATGCTTATGAAAAATTTTTTTTTCTTAATACGGACCAATAAAGAGTGATTTTGCATTACTATCCATTGTGACTTACTGACTTAGTATGGGAGATTTAGAGTGCCGAGGTTACTCACTAATTTTATCTATTATTACCTCTGAGCACCTATATACCAGTGAGCAGAGCTTCCTCTACAGTAGTTCTCCTCATTAGGCATGCCCTTACCTCATGAGCAGGGCATTGCAGCTTTCGTAGCAACCATTACGACATGGACTCTGCTGCTGTGGACCTGGGGAGAGTGAGTGCAGATTCATTGCACCCATACTCCTCACATGAAGGGTCCGCACTCCTAGAAAATGGGGGATACAATCCCTGTGTGTCTCCCCCCCCCCCCCCCCCCCCCCCCCCCCCCCCCCCCCTCATATTCTAGACGGTCCAGAGTCGTCGTGGGACCCCTTTATTTTTTTTCTTACAATAAATTGGTGAAAGAGGAAATGTTTTGGGGACTGTTTTTTCAAATAAATTTCTTTTGTCGATTTTTTTTTTTTTGTTAGTACTGGCAGTTTATGATGTTGGGTATCTAATAGATGCCATGACATCACAAACTGCTGGGCTTGATCTCAGGTGACTTTACAGCTAGTATCAACCCGATTTATTACCCCGTTTGCCACTGCACCAGGGCACGGGATGAGCTGGGGTGAACCGCCAGGATTGGCGCATCTAGTGGATGCGCCACGTCTGGGGTGCCTGCGGCCTGCTATTTTTAGGCTGTGAAGGCCCAATAACTATGGACCTTCCCACCCTGAGAATACCAGACAACAGCTGTCCGCTTTACCTTGGCTGGTGATCCAATTTGGGGGGGACCCTACTTTTATTGTGTAATTATTAATATTTATAAAATAATTATAAAAAAGAGCCTGAGGGGACCTCCACATTGGATCCCCCACCACGGTAAAGCTGCCAGCTGTGGTTTTCAGGCTACAGCCGTCTGCTTTACCCTAGCTGGCTATCAAAAATGGGGGGACCCAACGTCATTTTTTTTTAACTATTTTTTAAATAGAAATTAATGGGCTTCCCTGTATTTTGATTGCCAACCAAGGTAACGGCAGGCAGATGGGGGTGGCAACCCATAGCTGTCTGCTTTATCTGCGCTGAGAATCAAAAATACCGTGGAGCGCTACGTCATTTTTTTAAAGATTTATTTTTACAGCACTGTGATGTCCAGCAATCAAAATACAGGAAAGCCCATTTTGTTTTTAGTTATTTAAATAAATAATTAAAAAAAATATATATGGGCTCCCGCTGCATTTTTTGTATTGCTAGCTAAGGGTAATCCAAGCAGCTACTGGCTGCTAACCCCCACTGCTTGGTGTTACCTTCACTGGCAATGGAAAATCCAGGGAAGCATTTTTTTTGCCAAAAAACTACAAAAAAAGGACGTGAGCTTCGCCATATTTTTGTATGCTAGCCAGGTATAGCAGGCAGGTGCTGGAAGAGTTGGATACAGCGCCAGAAGATGGCGCTTCTATGAAAATGCCATTTTCTGAGGCGGCTGCAGAGTGCAATTCGCAGCAGTGGGGCCCAGAAAGCTCAAGCCAACCTGTGCTGCGGATTCCAATCCTCAGCTGCCTAGTTGTACCTGGCTGGACACAAAAATGGGGCGAAGCCTACGTCATTTGTTTTCTAATTATTTCATGAAATTCATGAAATAATAAAAAAGGGCTTCCCTTTATTTTTGGTTCCCAGCCGGGTACAAATAGGCAACTGGGGGTTGGGGGCAGCCGTACCTGCCTGCTATACCTGGCTAGCATACAAAAATATGGCGAAGCCCACATAATTTTTTCAGGGGGCAAAAAACTTCTGCATACAGTCCTGGATGGAGTATGCTGAGCCTTGTAGTTCTGCAGCTGCTGTCTGTCTGTATGGAGAAGAGCAGACAGCAGCTGCAGAACTACAAGGCTCAGCATACTCCATCCAGGACTGTATGCAGACGTTTTTTGCCCACCAAAAAAATGACGTGGGCTTCGCCATATTTTTGTATGCTAGCCAGGTACAGCAGGCAGCCACGGGCTGCCTCCAACCCCCAGTTGCCTATTTGTACCCGGCTGGGAACCAAAAATATAGGGAAGCCCGTTTTTTTTAATTATTTCACTTATTTCATGAGATAATTAAAAAACAAATGACGTGAGCTTCGCCCCATTTTTGTGTCCAGCCAGGTACAACTAGGCAGCTGGGGATTGGAATCCGCAGCACAGGTTAGCCCAAGGTTTCTGGGCGCCTCTGCTGCGAATTTCAGTCCGCAGCCGTCCCAGAAAATGGCGCTCTCATAGAAGCGCCATCATCTGGCGCTTTATCCAACTCTTCCAACAGCCCTGGAGCCGGGTGGCTTGTTGGGTAATCAGGAGTTAATACTGGCTTTGTTTTACTAGCCAGTATTAAGCCAGAGATTCTTAATGTCAGGCACGTTTGACCCGGCCATTAAGAATCTCCAATAAAGGGTTAAAAAAAAGACACCACACAGAGAAAAAATACTTTAATAGAAATAAATACACAGACACATTAGAGACTCCATCTTTATTACCCCCTGTCAGCCCTCCACGATCCTGCTCTTCTGTCTTTCTCGTTCAACAAATGCAGCTCTGCTACATCACTGCTGCATGGGGGAATACGCTGCTTCCGGTGGAGCATTCACTCCGTGAAAGCTGCACGAGAAGCAGCGTGCAGCCTTCACTCCGTGAGTGATCAGTGCTGCTAGCGGTAACAGACGTGTTACCATAGCAACGGTGCTCCCGGAGCCGCGGTTAGCGGTGACGTCACCGCTAACTGCATTGCTATGGCAACGGTGATCTCCGTTAATGACCGGCTGTGTCAGCCGGTCCCTAACGGAACGGGGAGTCGACCGTGTGCTAGAGCATGTCGCCGATACACGGTGATACACAAATGTGCACCGTGTACCGGAGAGATGCACTCGCAGGTCCTACATGACGCGTCAAAGTCATGTGACCAGTCTGTAGCCAATGAGATAATAGCCACGTGACTGGTCACATGGCTATTTTGACGTCACGATAGGTCCTGCATCTCTGCTGGCAGTGCCGGTCACCGGGAGGATTCAGCGATCATCGGATGGAATAGCGGCAGGAGACAGAGTGCAGGAGGGATCGCAGGGACCGGTAAGTGTTATGGCAATGTTTATTAACTGTATGTGTACATTTATAATGCATTTTTATGTGTTTGTGATTGCCTCCCATTATAGCCTATTGGTTCGAGTTTGGTTCGTCGAACGTTCGACGAACCGAACTGGAACGGGAGCTCCGTTCGGCGAACCGACCTCGAGCCGAACCGTGACCGGTTCGCTCATCTCTAGCCCCTACACTCCCTTATTTACCAATTTTAAAACAATTGGTGACTAAGAAACTGTTGAAGTTCAGATGTATTCCAATGGTGTACTGTCCATGACGCCTATCAATTCCTATGTAGCTTCCTTCTTAGAATATTTTTAGAACGAGACTTCATAATTCACTCCCGATCAACAACAGGCACAGAATTTCTTAGAACGCAGCTCCATAGGTCACTTGCAATCAGCGGCAGGTATGGAACTTCTTATGAGTATAGATTTTCGGACGGTGTGCGATGCTGGAGGATGACTCTGATGGGATTTATTGGGGGGATATGCTGTAGGTATGCCTGCAGTTTGACTTGTGAAATCTAAAAAGCTGGGGGACACCTGTAGTGAGATTTTGAGGAGTGTGTGATGTTCAGGGGGGATGTATGTGGTGGGATTTGTTGGTCTATAATACTGGGAGATGCCTGTGGTGGAAATTTGAGGGTGTGCAGTGCTGAGGGGATGTCAGTGTGGGATTTGAGGTTTTTGGGGTGTGCAATGCTGGAGGATGCCTGTGGTGGGATATTTGGCATCTATAATGATGTGTAGATGCCTGTGATGAGATATGGGGTTTGTGCAATGCTGGTGGAATGCAAAATATTGTTGAGTAAATTCTTAAATGTGTTTGAACATGATTTTTCTTAAACAGTGGAGTATTGCATGATGAGTGTGCTTACAGGCCATGGAAGTTGAATGCATTACTTATTGTTTCTTTTGAAACAATTGTATCTGCCGATTCCATGTCTTTCTGTATCTCTCCACAGGTGCTGATTGGCTCTTGGACAACTTTTCTAATAATTATTTTCACACATCTGTCTGAAATCTTGCAGGGGGCACCTGCTTGTGGCCGATTTATGGTAAAAGGATGTTCTTTCCACTTCAGAATTATGGCCACAACAGTGCTCACTGGGACCTTCAGAAGTTTAGAAATTCTGTAACCTATTCCATCAGTATGTTTTGTAACAATAAGGTTGTGAAGGTCTTGAGACTGACACTCAAATATGAAGAAGAAATAGTCCCGCACCACTAAGACAGTACCTTGCGGTGTAACGCACTTGCATGGAGCACTGCTCAGGCACCACACGATCCCGGCCAAGAGGTGCTCATCCAAATAGAATGGTACATCCAGGGACAGTCCAGGAAAGGGAAAGACCGCACACTCCAACTATGCCAAACGATCTTCTTTATTCACAAAGGGTAAAGGGTTAAAAGCAGAAGAGGAGCTAGATGCAGGCTCCTGACAAGGACGACAGCCGTTTCGCGTCTGATTACGTGTCAAAGCGTAATTTGGCATAGTTGGAGTTTGCAGTCTTTTCCTTTCCTGTACTGTCCCTTCATGAGACTGACAGCTTACTGGTAAAGAAACACCTTTTTACAATATATGCCATCAGTTGAACTAGCTGATATATTTCAATAACAGGCAGGATTGCTTTATAATTACTGACACATTTCATCTGGTGTCATGACTTTACATGTTTTTTTTCACCTTCATTTCTTCATGTGTTCAATACTTTTTACCTGTGTAGTGTAATACTCATTATTACACATGACTTTATTTATGGACATCTATGATTTTACGTGCATGCCTGTGTGGATTGGATGGATTGTTACCAACATCTGCTGAAAATCTCATGTCAATAGTAGAGTTGAGCGCGGTTCGCGGTTCTCCAGTTCGCGGTTCGAGTGATTTTGGGCGGTGTTCTAGATCGAACTAGAACTCGAGCTTTTTGCTAAAGCTCGATAGTTCTAGTTACGTTCGAGAACGGTTCTAGCAGCAAAAAGCAGGGCTTTTTACAGCTACAGTGTGCAGGAGCCATCGCTGGCAGCCTGCCAGAAGCTGGTAACCAAGATAAACATCGGGTATCCAAGCAAAGCGCTTTGGTTAGTAACCCGATATTTATCCTAGTTACGTGCAGGAAGCCCACACTTCCCCGCTCAGCTCACTCCGCCCCCTCCTGCACGCGGCATGTACACACACACACACACACACACACACACACACACTCACCTGTCCCCAGCCAAGCAGTCCACGACACTGACGTCCTCAGCGCCACATGACCCCGCTAGACTCCACCCACTTCGCACTCCGCCGCCAGCACACATGGCTCCGCCCACCTGTCACTCTGCACACATGGTCCCGCTAGGCTCCGCCCACCTATCACTCTGCATAGATGGTCCCGCTGGGCTCCGCCCACCTGTCACTCTGCACACATGGTCCTGCTAGGCTCCACCCACCTGTCACTCTGTACACATGGTCCCGTGCGCTCCGCCCACCTGGCACTCTGCACACATTACCCCACTAGGCTCCGCCCACCTGTCACTCTGCACACATAGTCCCGCTAGGCTCCGCCCACTTGGCACTTTAAAAACAAAAAAGTGAGCCGGAGTATGAGATGGTATACATGGTACTTGTGAGACCATGTTCACACTGGCCATAAGACAAAGAGAAACCAAGGAAAAAATTGTGAAAAAATACCCTGCTGTAACTAAATAAAAGCATAGTACATATAAACATAGGGTACTTAGTAAACACTGTTTTTGATCAAAAAAAGCATAAAGCTATCCCACCAATGCCAAGGTGTACCCAGTTAGGATAGTACCTACACTCTCTAAAATTAAAACCTTACCATGGGTCTAAAATAGGCCTCAATGTGGCTAAGGGCTGAGAGCGACCGGGTCCCAACAGGACACACACAGTCAGGGGGATTCACAGAATGAAATGCCCAGCTCGCTGAGAAGGGGGCCACTCCCTGTTTGTACTGAATACAAAAAAACTACATAAAAACAAAAAAGTGAGCCATTTTTAGACCCATGGTAAGGTTTTAATATTAGAGAGTGTAGGTACTATCCCAACTGGGTACACCTTGGCGTTGGTGGGATAGCTTTATGCTTTTTTTGATCAAAAACAGTGTTTACTAAGTACCCTATGTTTATATGCACTATGCTTTTATTTAGTTACAGCAGGGTATTTTTTCACAATTTTTTCCTTGGTTTCTCTTTGTCTTATGGCCAGTGTGAACATGGTCTCACAAGTACCATGTATACCATCTCATACTCCGGCTCACTTTTTTGTTTTTATGTAGTTTTTTTGTATTCAGTACAAACAGGGAGTGGCCCCCTTCTCAGCGAGCTGGACATTTCATTCTGTGAATCCCCCTGACTGTGTGTGTCCTGTTGGGACCCGGTCGCTCTCAGCCCTTAGCCACATTGAGGCCTATTTTAGACCCATGGTAAGGTTTTAATATTAGAGAGTGTAGGTACTATCCCAACTGGGTACACCTTGGCGTTGGTGGGATAGCTTTATGCTTTTTTTGATCAAAAACAGTGTTTACTAAGTACCCTATGTTTATATGCACTATGCTTTTATTTAGTTACAGCAGGGTATTTTTTCACAATTTTTTCCTTGGTTTCTCTTTGTCTTATGGCCAGTGTGAACATGGTCTCACAAGTACCATGTATACCATCTCATACTCCGGCTCACTTTTTTGTTTTTATGTAGTTTTTTTGTATTCAGTACAAACAGGGAGTGGCCCCCTTCTCAGCGAGCTGGACATTTCATTCTGTGAATCCCCCTGACTGTGTGTGTCCTGTTGGGACCCGGTCGCTCTCAGCCCTTAGCCACATTGAGGCCTATTTTAGACCCATGGTAAGGTTTTAATATTAGAGAGTGTAGGTACTATCCCAACTGGGTACACCTTGGCGTCGGTGGGATAGCTTTATGCTTTTTTTATCAAAAACAGTGTTTACTAAGTACCCTATGTTTATATGCACTATGCTTTTATTTAGTTACAGCAGGGTATTTTTTCACAATTTTTTCCTTGGTTTCTCTTTGTCTTATGGCCAGTGTGAACATGGTCTCACAAGTACCATGTATACCATCTCATACTCCGGCTCACTTTTTTGTTTTTATGTAGTTTTTTTGTATTCAGTACAAACAGGGAGTGGCCCCCTTCTCAGCGAGCTGGACATTTCATTCTGTGAATCCCTCTGACTGTGTGTGTCCTGTTTGGACCCGGTCGCTCTCAGCCCTTAGCCACATTGAGGCCTATTTTAGACCCATGGTAAGGTTTTAATATTAGAGAGTGTAGGTACTATCCCAACTGGGTACACCTTGGCGTTGGTGGGATAGCTTTATGCTTTTTTTGATCAAAAACAGTGTTTACTAAGTACAATATGTTTATATGCACTATGCTTTTATTTAGTTACAGCAGGGTATTTTTTCACAATTTTTTCCTTGGTTTCTCTTTGTCTTATGGCCAGTGTGAACATGGTCTCACAAGTACCATGTATACCATCTCATACTCCGGCTCATTTTTTTGTTTTTATGTAAATTTTTTGTATTCAGTACAAACAGGGAGTGGCCCCTTTCTCAGCGAGCTGGACATTTCATTCTGTGAATCCCCCTGACTGTGTGTGTCCTGTTGGGACCCGGTCACTCTCAGCCCTTAGCCACATTGAGGCCTATTTTAGACCCATGGTAAGGTTTTAATATTAGAGAGTGTAGGTACTATCCCAACTGGGTACACCTTGGCGTTGGTGGGATAGCTTTATGCTTTTTTTGATCAAAAACAGTGTTTACTAAGTACCCTATGTTTATATGCACTATGCTTTTATTTAGTTACAGCAGGGTATTTTTTCACAATTTTTTCCTTGGTTTCTCTTTGTCTTATGGCCAGTGTGAACATGGTCTCACAAGTACCATGTATAACATCTCATACTCCGGCTCACTTTTTTGTTTTTATGTAGTTTTTTTGTATTCAGTACAAACAGAGAGTGGCCCCCTTCTCAGCGAGCTGGACATTTCATTCTGTGAATCCCCCTGACTGTGTGTGTCCTGTTGGGACCCGGTCGCTCTCAGCCCTTAGCCACATTGAGGCATATTTTAGACCCATGGTAAGGTTTTAATATTAGAGAGTGTAGGTACTATCCCAACTGGGTACACCTTGGCGTTGGTGGGATAGCTTTATGCTTTTTTTGATCAAAAACAGTGTTTACTAAGTACCCTATGTTTATATGCACTATGCTTTTATTTAGTTACAGCAGGGTATTTTTTCACAATTTTTTCCTTGGTTTCTCTTTGTCTTATGGCCAGTGTGAACATGGTCTCACAAGTACCATGTATACCATCTCATACTCCGGCTCACTTTTTTGTTTTTATGTAGTTTTTTTGTATTCAGTACAAACAGGGAGTGGCCCCCTTCTCAGCGAGCTGGACATTTCATTCTGTGATTCCCCCTGACTGTGTGTGTCCTGTTGGGACCCGGTCGCTCTCAGCCCTTAGCCACATTGAGGCCTATTTTAGACCCATGGTAAGGTTTAAAATATTAGAGAGTGTAGGTACTATCCCAACTGGGTACACCTTGGCGTTGGTGGGATAGCTTTATGCTTTTTTTGATCAAAAACAGTGTTTACTAAGTACCCTATGTTTATATGCACTATGCTTTTATTTAGTTACAGCAGGGTATTTTTTCACAATTTTTTCCTTGGTTTCTCTTTGTCTTATGGCCAGTGTGAACATGGTCTCACAAGTACCATGTATACCATCTCATACTCCGGCTCACTTTTTTGTTTTTATGTAGTTTTTTTGTATTCAGTACAAACAGGGAGTGGCCCCCTTCTCAGCGAGCTGGACATTTCATTCTGTGAATCCCCCTGACTGTGTGTGCCCTGTTGGGACCCGGTCGCTCTCAGCCCTTAGCCACATTGAGGCCTATTTTAGACCCATGGTAAGGTTTTAATATTAGAGAGTGTAGGTACTATCCCAACTGGGTACACCTTGGCGTTGGTGGGATAGCTTTATGCTTTTTTTTATCAAAAACAGTGTTTACTAAGTACCCTATGTTTATATGCACTATGCTTTTATTTAGTTACAGCAGGGTATTTTTTCACAATTTTTTCCTTGGTTTCTTTTTGTCTTATGGCCAGTGTGAACATGGTCTCACAAGTACCATGTATACCATCTCATACTCCGGCTCACTTTTTTGTTTTTATGTAGTTTTTTTGTATTCAGTACAAACAGGGAGTGGCCCCCTTCTCAGCGAGCTGGACATTTCATTCTGTGAATCCCCCTGACTGTGTGTGTCCTGTTGGGACCCGGTCGCTCTCAGCCCTTAGCCACATTGAGGCCTATTTTAGACCCATTGTAAGGTTTTAATATTAGAGAGTGTAGGTACTATCCCAACTGGGTACACCTTGGCGTTGGTGGGATAGCTTTATGCTTTTTTTGATCAAAAACAGTGTTTACTAAGTACCCTATGTTTATATGCACTATGCTTTTATTTAGTTACAGCAGGGTATTTTTTCACAATTTTTTCCTTGGTTTCTCTTTGTCTTATGGCCAGTGTGAACATGGTCTCACAAGTACCATGTATACCATCTCATACTCCGGCTCACTTTTTTGTTTTTATGTAGTTTTTTTGTATTCAGTACAAACAGGGAGTGGCCCCCTTCTCAGCGAGCTGGACATTTCATTCTGTGAATCCCCCTGACTGTGTGTGTCCTGTTGGGACCCGGTCGCTCTCAGCCCTTAGCCACATTGAGGCCTATTTTAGACCCATGGTAAGGTTTTAATATTAGAGAGTGTAGGTACTATCCCAACTGGGTACACCTTGGCGTTGGTGGGATAGCTTTATGCTTTTTTTGATCAAAAACAGTGTTTACTAAGTACCCTATGTTTATATGCACTATGCTTTTATTTAGTTACAGCAGGGTATTTTTTCACAATTTTTTCCTTGGTTTCTCTTTGTCTTATGGCCAGTGTGAACATGGTCTCACAAGTACCATGTATACCATCTCATACTCCGGCTCACTTTTTTGTTTTTATGTAGTTTTTTTGTATTCAGTACAAACAGGGAGTGGCCCCCTTCTCAGCGAGCTGGACATTTCATTCTGTGAATCCCCCTGACTGTGTGTGTCCTGTTGGGACCCGGTCGCTCTCAGCCCTTAGCCACATTGAGGCCTATTTTAGACCCATGGTAATGTTTTAATATTAGAGAATGTAGGTACTATCCCAACTGGGTACACCTTGGCGTTGGTGGGATAGCTTTATGCTTTTTTTTATGAAAAACAGTGTTTACTAAGTACCCTATGTTTATATGCACTATGCTTTTATTTAGTTACAGCAGGGTATTTTTTCACAATTTTTTCCTTGGTTTCTCTTTGTCTTATGGCCAGTGTGAACATGGTCTCACAAGTACCATGTATACCATCTCATACTCCGGCTCACTTTTTTGTTTTTATGTAGTTTTTTGTATTCAGTACAAACAGGGAGTGGCCCCCTTCTCAGCGAGCTGGACATTTCATTCTGTGACTCCCCCTGACTGTGTGTGTCCTGTTGGGACCCGGTCGCTCTCAGCCCTTAGCCACATTGAGGCCTATTTTAGACCCATGGTAAGGTTTTAATATTAGAGAGTGTAGGTACTATCCCAACTGGGTACACCTTGGCGTTGGTGGGATAGCTTTATGCTTTTTTTGATCAAAAACAGTGTTTACTAAGTACCCTATGTTTATATGCACTATACTTTTATTTAGTTACAGCAGGGTATTTTTTCCCAATTTTTTCCTTGGTTTCTCTTTGTCTTATGGCCAGTGTGAACATGGTCTCACAAGTACCATGTATACCATCTCATACTCCGGCTCACTTTTTTGTTTTTATGTAGTTTTTTTGTATTCAGTACAAAAAGGGAGTGGCCCCCTTCTCAGCGAGCTGGACATTTTATTCTGTGAATCCCCCTGACTGTGTGTGTCCTGTTGGGACCCGGTCGCTCTCAGCCCTTTGCCACATTGAGGCCTATTTTAGACCCATGGTAAGGTTTTAATATTAGAGAGTGTAGGTACTATCCCAACTGGGTACACCTTGGCGTTGGTGGGATAGCTTTATGCTTTTTTTGATCAAAAACAGTGTTTACTAAGTACCCTATGTTTATATGCACTATGCTTTTATTTAGTTACAGCAGGGTATTTTTTCACAATTTTTTCCTTGGTTTCTCTTTGTCTTATGGCCAGTGTGAACATGGTCTCACAAGTACCATGTATACCATCTCATACTCCGGCTCACTTTTTTGTTTTTATGTAGTTTTTTTGTATTCAGTACAAACAGGCAGTGGCCCCCTTCTCAGCGAGCTGGACATTTCATTCTGTGAATCCCCCTGACTGTGTGTGTCCTTTTGGGACCTGGTCGCTCTCAGCCCTTAGCCACATTGAGGCCTATTTTAGACCCATGGTAAGGTTTTAATATTAGAGAGTGTAGGTACTGTCCCAACTGGGTACACCTTGGCGTTGGTGGGATAGCTTTATGCTTTTTTTGATCAAAAACAGTGTTTACTATGTACCCTATGTTTATATGCACTATGCTTTTATTTAGTTACAGCAGGGTATTTTTTCACAATTTTTTCCTTGGTTTCTCTTTGTCTTATGGCCAGTGTGAACATGGTCTCACAAGTACCATGTATACCATCTCATACTCCGGCTCACTTTTTTGTTTTTATGTAGTTTTTTTGTATTCAGTACAAACAGGGAGTGGCCCCCTTCTCAGCGAGCTGGACATTTCATTCTGTTAATCCCCCTGACTGTGTGTGTCCTGTTGGGACCCGGTCGCTCTCAGCCCTTAGCCACATTGAGGCCTATTTTAGACCCATGGTAAGGTTTTAATATTAGAGAATGTAGGTACTATCCCAACTGGGTACACCTTGGCGTTGGTGGGATAGCTTTATGCTTTTTTTGATGAAAAACAGTGTTTACTAAGTACCCTATGTTTATATGCACTATGCTTTTATTTAGTTACAGCAGGGTATTTTTTCACAATTTTTTCCTTGGTTTCTCTTTGTCTTATGGCCAGTGTGAACATGGTCTCACAAGTACCATGTATACCATCTCATACTCCGGCTCACTTTTTTGTTTTTATGTAGTTTTTTGTATTCAGTACAAACAGGGAGTGGCCCCCTTCTCAGCGAGCTGGACATTTCATTCTGTGATTCCCCCTGACTGTGTGTGTCCTGTTGGGACCCGGTCGCTCTCAGCCCTTAGCCACATTGAGGCCTATTTTAGACCCATGGTAAGGTTTTAATATTAGAGAGTGTAGGTACTATCCCAACTGGGTACACCTTGGCGTTGGTGGGATAGCTTTATGCTTTTTTTGATCAAAAACAGTGTTTACTAAGTACCCTATGTTTATATGCACTATGCTTTTATTTAGTTACAGCAGGGTATTTTTTCACAATTTTTTCCTTGGTTTCTCTTTGTCTTATGGCCAGTGTGAACATGGTCTCACAAGTACCATGTATACCATCTCATACTCCGGCTCACTTTTTTGTTTTTATGTAGTTTTTTTGTATTCAGTACAAACAGGGAGTGGCCCCCTTCTCAGCGAGCTGGACATTTCATTCTGTGAATCCCCCTGACTGTGTGTGTCCTTTTGGGACCCGGTCGCTCTCAGCCCTTAGCCACATTGAGGCCTATTTTAGACCCATGGTAAGGTTTTAATATTAGAGAGTGTAGGTACTATCCCAACTGGGTACACCTTGGCGTTGGTGGGATAGCTTTATGCTTTTTTTGATCAAAAACAGTGTTTACTATGTACCCTATGTTTATATGCACTATGCTTTTATTTAGTTACAGCAGGGTATTTTTTCACAATTTTTTCCTTGGTTTCTCTTTGTCTTATGGCCAGTGTGAACATGGTCTCACAAGTACCATGTATACCATCTCATACTCCGGCTCACTTTTTTGTTTTTATGTAGTTTTTTTGTATTCAGTACAAACAGGGAGTGGCCCCCTTCTCAGCGAGCTGGACATTTCATTCTGTTAATCCCCCTGACTGTGTGTGTCCTGTTGGGACCCGGTCGCTCTCAGCCCTTAGCCACATTGAGGCCTATTTTAGACCCATGGTAAGGTTTTAATATTAGAGAATGTAGGTACTATCCCAACTGGGTACACCTTGGCGTTGGTGGGATAGCTTTATGCTTTTTTTGATGAAAAACAGTGTTTACTAAGTACCCTATGTTTATATGCACTATGCTTTTATTTAGTTACAGCAGGGTATTTTTTCACAATTTTTTCCTTGGTTTCTCTTTGTCTTATGGCCAGTGTGAACATGGTCTCACAAGTACCATGTATACCATCTCATACTCCGGCTCACTTTTTTGTTTTTATGTAGTTTTTTTGTATTCAGTACAAACAGGGAGTGGCCCCCTTCTCAGCGAGCTGGATATTTCATTCTGTGATTCCCCCTGACTGTGTGTGTCCTGTTGGGACCCGGTCACTCTCAGCCCTTAGCCACATTGAGGCCTATTTTAGACCCATGGTAAGGTTTTAATATTAGAGAGTGTAGGTACTATCCCAACTGGGTACACTTTGGCGTTGGTGGGATAGCTTTATGCTTTTTTTGATCAAAAACAGTGTTTACTAAGTACCCTATGTTTATATGCACTATACTTTTATTTAGTTACAGCAGGGTATTTTTCACAATTTTCTCCTTGGTTTCTCTTTGTCTTATGGCCAGTGTGAACATGGTCTCACAAGTACCATGTATACCATCTCATACTCCGGCTCACTTTTTTGTTTTTATGTAGTTTTTTTGTATTCAGTACAAAAAGGGAGTGGCCCCCTTCTCAGCGAGCTGGACATTTCATTCTGTGAATCCCCCTGACTGTGTGTGTCCTGTTGGGACCCGGTCGCTCTCAGCCCTTAGCCACATTGAGGCCTATTTTAGACCCATGGTAAGGTTTTAATATTAGAGAGTGTAGGTACTATCCCAACTGGGTACACCTTGGCGTTGGTGGGATAGCTTTATGCTTTTTTTGATCAAAAACAGTGTTTACTAAGTACCCTATGTTTATATGCACTATGCTTTTATTTAGTTACAGCAGGGTATTTTTTCACAATTTTTTCCTTGGTTTCTCTTTTTCTTATGGCCAGTGTGAACATGGTCTCACAAGTACCATGTATACCATCTCATACTCCGGCTCACTTTTTTGTTTTTATGTAGTTTTTTTGTATTCAGTACAAACAGGGAGTGGCCCCCTTCTCAGCGAGCTGGACATTTCATTCTGTGAATCCCCCTGACTGTGTGTGTCCTGTTGGGAACCGGTCGCTCTCAGCCCTTAGCCACATTGAGGCCTATTTTAGACCCATGGTAAGGTTTTAATATTAGAGAGTGTAGGTACTATCCCAACTGGGTACACCTTGGCGTTGGTGGGATAGCTTTATGCTTTTTTTGATCAAAAACAGTGTTTACTAAGTACCCTATGTTTATATGCACTATGCTTTTATTTAGTTACAGCAGGGTATTTTTTCACAATTTTTTCCTTGGTTTCTCTTTGTCTTATGGCCAGTGTGAACATGGTCTCACAAGTACCATGTATACCATCTCATACTCCGGCTCACTTTTTTGTTTTTATGTAGTTTTTTGTATTCAGTACAAACAGGGAGTGGCCCCCTTCTCAGCGAGCTGGACATTTCATTCTGTGAAGCCCCCTGACTGTGTGTGTCCTGTTGGGACCCGGTCGCTCTCAGCCCTTAGCCACATTGAGGCCTCTTTTAGACCCATGGTAAGGTTTTAATATTAGAGAGTGTAGGTACTATCCCAACTGGGTACACTTTGGCGTTGGTGGGATAGCTTTATGCTTTTTTTGATCAAAAACAGTGTTTACTAATTACCCTATGTTTATATGCACTATGCTTTTATTTAGTTACAGCAGGGTATTTTTTTACAATTTTTTCCTTGGTTCCACTTGGCACTTTGCACACATGGTCCTGCTAGGCTCCGCCCACCTGGCACTCTGCACACATTACCCCGCTAGGATCCGCCCACCTGTCACTCTGCACACATGGTCCCGCTAGGCTCCGCCCACCTGTCACTCTGCACACATGGTCCCGGTATGCTCCGCCCACCTGGCACTCTGTACACATTACCCCCGCTAGGCTCCACCCACCTGTCACTCTGCACACATGGTCCCGCTAGGCTCTGCCCACCTGGCACTCTGCACACATTATCCCGCTAGGCTCCACCCACCTGACACTCTGCACCCATTACCCCACTAGGCTCCGCCCACCTGTCACTCTGCACACATGGTCCCGGTATGCTCCACCCACCTGGCACTCTGCACACATGGTCCCGCTCGGCTTACCTGCGGTGATGAAGTCCCGACCTCAGCGCTGTCACTGTCCTCCATGGCCGCCGCTTGTCATATCACCTTCTCTCGCTTCTGACCCGAGACTGACTAGCGGTGACGTCACGGGCCACTCGCGATACTTGGCTGTGAAGATGATTCAGTGTGCAGGAGATCAGCGCAGGTAATGAACCTCGCTGACAGCAGTACTTGTCATCCCCTGCAGTGACCTGGGCTGACCCATTGATGTTAGCTCAGGTCACTGCATTGCTCTCCCAGCCAATGGGGAACATCCTGCTCTTCATTGACTGGGACAGTGTGGATCGTCATGGCAACCCCTTGGATTACAGCAGACCTGGATTTGTTTTTCTGTCTAATAAATTGGTTAAAGAGGGAATGTATTGGGGAGTGTTTTTTCAAATAAAAATGTGTTTGTCATCTATTTTTTTTTATTACTGACTGGGTTCGTGATGACGGGTATCTGATAGACGCCTGACCTCACTAACCCCAGGGCTTGGTGCCAGGTGACATTACACATCTGGTATTAACCCCATATATTACTCCGTTTGCCACTGCACCAGGGCGCGGGATGAGCTGGGGCGAAGCACCAGGATTGGCGCATCTAATGGATGCGCCACTTCTGGGGCGGCTGTGGCCTGCTATTTTTAGGCTGGGAGAGTCCAATAACCATGGACCTCCCTAGTCTGAGAATATCAGACCCCAGCTGTCTGCTTTACCTTGGCTGGTGATCCAATTTTGGGGGGACCCCCACGTGTTTTTTTTTTTAAAATTATTTATGTAATTTAAAATAACAGCGTGGGGGGCCCTCAGTTTTGGATTACATGGTGAAGCTGCCATCTGTGGCTATCAAAAATAGGGGGAACCCCACGTCTATTTTTTTACATTTATTTTTTTTTGCTAAATACAAGGCTAAGCACCCCTTAGTGCCACATGAAAGGCACCAAAGGGTGCAAAATCACAAAATTCAGGAGACTGGGACATTATGTGTCTTTCTGCCATTATAATGACAGAAAAGACTGATATGAAGTGTACAAAGACAGGAAAATCACCAGAGCGCTCTATGCTGTAAAAAGCAGTAGAAAATGGCACTGGAGTGAACATGTGACCGCCTCATGTAGGTTGAAGCTATGGATCCTGGGTAAATTTATGTATTTTCCCTCCTTCAGTTTTTTTGCAGTACGCAAAAAAAACAGAAGGCACACAGATGACAAACGGAGAATATCAGACCTTAGCTGTCTGCTTTACCTTCGCTGGTGATCCAATTTTGGGGGGACCCCTACGTGTTTTTTTTAATTATTTATTTAATTTAAAATAACAGCGTGGGGTGCCCTCAGTTTTGGATTACCAGCCAAGGTGAGGCTGCCAGCTGTGGTCTGCAGGCTGCAGCCGTCTGCTTTACCTTAGCTGGCTACAAAAATAGGGGGAACCCTACGTCATTTTTTTTTTCATTTTTTTGGCTAAATACAAAGCTAAGCACCCCTTAGTGCCACATGAAAGGCACCAAAGGGTGCAAAATTACAAAATGCAGGAGAGTGGGACCTTATGTGTCTTTCTGCCATTATAATGACAGAAAAGACTGATATGAAGTGTACAAGCACAGGAAAATCACCAGAGCACTTTACGCTGTGAAAAGCAGTAGAAAATGGCACTGGAGTGAACATGTGACCGCCTCATGTAGGATGAAGCTATGGATCCTGGGTAAATTTATGTATTTTCCCTCCTTCAGTTTTTTTGCAGTACCCAAAAAAATGGAAGGCACACGGATGACAAACAGATGACATACGGACCGTCTACGGAACGGAAACGGATGCCACATGGATGCACCCGTGAAAAAAAATGGACTGTTTTTTGCAGACCAAAAAATGGATTGGTCGTGTGAATGTAGCCTTATTCTAGTCTGCCGTTTATAAACAGCAGGCAGAAAAAAGTGAATAGCGCCCCCCAGCGTCAGAAAATCTCCGGGGTTTCAGGGCTAGCTGAGACCCTGGAGATCATGATTCAGGACAGTTTTTCCGGTCCCCGCTCACGTGATCACAGGTATACACCATATACCGATGATCACGTTACAGTAAATGACAGCGCCGGTAAAAAATTTATTTATCTCCCATCTGGCATGAACAAATGATAAATCTCCTACCCGGTCCCCTCCGGTCCCCCGGTGTCGCCAAAGTGCCCCCCTGATGCCCTCCCATAAATCCAAGATGGCCGCGCGCACAGCAGCACGCCGGCCGCATTCACCCTACTCCTCTGATTTCTGTCGCATGTGCCATGTACCAAACTCCTCCCCAGGCCCTGCCAGGTCACCCCCTATAACCCCACCGGTGTTCCCCGGGGTCCCACGGTACCTGTGCAGCGTTGATTCCCCCACGGCCCTCTCCTTCACAATAGACGCTGCCGCATGTACAGAGCGGCTGTCAGCTCAGCTTCCTGTGTTCAGACACAGTGAGTGGTGGTTATGCATCTGTAAGCTAAATTGGAGGCACGGTGGCTCAGTGGTTAGCACTGCAGTCTTGCAGCGCTGAGTTCCTGGGTTCAATTCCCACCAAGGACACCATCTGCAAGGAGTTTGTATGTTCTCCCCGTGTTTGCGTGGGTTTCCTCCGGGTACTCCGGTTTCCTCCCACACTTCAAAGACATACAGCGCTATGGAATTAATAACGCTATATAAATGAATAAATTATTATTATTACTGCAATGCCCTGCTCATGAGGTAAGGAACATAGTTGATCAGGAAAGCTATATACTACATTTCCAAATGGAGGGATTTGCTTTTATAGTTTCCCTGCTGAACGACTACCAAACATGAGAGTCCGTTATACGCCACAAGAAAACACATCTAAATAGTGAGCTTTGTTGTTAAGTATTCATTCAGCTGGATAACTGGACTTAAAGGGGTATTCCATCTCCAAGATCCTATCCCCAATATATAGTAGGTGGAATAGCAATAATATCAGCAAATACCAATATTTGGAAATGTAGAATAGTTCTCCTGATTAGGCATGCCCTTACCTCATGAGCAGGGCATTGCAGCTTTGGTAGCAACCATTACGACATGGACTCTGCTGCTGTGGACCCGGGGAGAGTGAGTGCAGATTCAATGCACGCACACTCCTCACATTAAGGGTCCGCACGCCTAGAAAATGGGGGATACGTTCCCTGAGTGTCTCCCCCCCATATTCTAGATGGTCCAGAGTCGTCGTGGGACCCCTTTATTTTTTTTCTTACAATAAATTGGTGAAAAAGGAAATGTTTTGGGGACTGTTTTTTCAAATAAATTTCTTTTGTCGATTTTTTTTTTGTTAGTACTGACAGTTTATGATGTTGGGTATCTAATAGACGCCATGACATCACAAACTGCTGGGCTTGATCTCAGGTGACTTTACAGCTATTATCAACCCGATTATTACCCCATTTGCCACTGCACCAGGGCACGGGATGAGCTGGGGTGAAGCGCCAGGATTGGCGCATCTAGTGGATGCGCCACGTCTGGGGTGCCTGCGGCCTGCTATTTTTAGGCTGTGAAGGCCCAATAACTATGGACCTTCCCACCCTGAGAATACCAGACTACAGCTGTCCGCTTTACCTTGGCTGGTGATCCAATTTGGGGGTCACCCTACTTTTTTGTGTAATTATTAATATTTATAAAATAATTATAAAAAAAAGAGCCTGGGGGGACCTCCACATTGGATCCCCAACCACTGTAAAGCTGCCAGCTGTGGTTTTCAGGCTACAGCCGTCTGCTTTACCCTAGCTGGCTATCAAAAATGGGGGGACCCAACATCATTTTTTTTTTACTATTTTTTAAATAGAAAAAATTAATGGGCTTCCCTGTATTTTGATTGCCAACCAAGGTAACGGCAGGCAGATGGGGGTGGCAACCCATAGCTGTCTGCTTTATCTGCGCTGAGAATCAAAAATACCGCGGAGCGCTACGTCATTTTTTTTAAAGATTTATTTTTACAGCACTGTGATGTCCAGCAATCAAAATACAGGGAAGCCCATTTTGTTTTTAGTTATTTAAATAAATAATTAAAAAAAAATATATGGGCTCCCGCTGCATTTTTTGTATTGCTAGCTAAGGGTAATCCAAGCAGCTACTGGCTGCTAACCCCCACTGCTTGGTGTTACCTTCACTGGCAATGGAAAATCCAGGGAAGCATTTTTTATTTTTTTTGCCAAAAAACTACAAAAAAAGGACGTGAGCTTCGCTATATTTTTGTATGCTAGCCAGGTATAGCAGGCAGGTGCTGGAAGAGTTGGATACAGCGCCAGAAGATGGCGCTTCTATGAAAGCGCCATTTTCTGAGGCGGCTGCAGACTGCAATTCGCAGCAGTGGGGCCCAGAAAGCTCAAGCCAACCTGTGCTGCGGATTCCAATCCCCAGCTGCCTATTTGTACCTGGCTGGACACAAAAATGGGGCGAAGCCTACGTCATTTTTTTTCTAATTATTTCATAAAATTCATGAAATAATAAAAAAAGGGCTTCCCTTTATTTTTGGTTCCAAGCCGGGTACAAATAGGCAACTGGGGGTTGGGGTCAGCCGTACCTGCCTGCTGTACCTGGCTAGCATACAAAAATATGGCGAAGCCCAAATAATTTTTTCAGGGGGCAAAAAACTTCTGCATTCAGTCCTGGATGGAGTATGCTGAGCCTTGTAGTTCTGCAGCTGCTGTCTGTCTGTATGGAGAAGAGCAGACAGCAGCTGCAGAACTACAAGGCTCAGCATACTCCATCCAGAACTGTATGCAGAAGTTTTTTGCCCACCAAAAAAATGACGTGGGCTTCGCCATATTTTTGTATGCTAGCCAGGTACAGCAGGCAGCCACGGGCTGCCTCCAACCCCCAGTTGCCTATTTGTACCCAGCTGGGAACCAAAAATATAGGGAAGCCCTTTTTTTAATTATTTCACTTATTTCATGAAATAATTAAAAATCAAATGACGTGGGCTTCGCCCCATTTTTATGTCCAGCCAGGTACAACTAGGCAGCTGGGGATTGGAATTTGCAGCACAGGTTAGCCTGAGGTTTCTGGGCGCCTCTGCTGCGAATTTCAGTCCGCAGCCGTCCCAGAAAATGGCGCTCTCATAGAAGCGCCATCATCTGGCGCTGTATCCAACTCTTCCAACAGCCCTGGAGCCGGGTGGCTTGTTGGGTAATCATGAGTTAATACTGGCTTTGTATTACTAGCCAGCATTAAACCAGAGATTCTTAATGTCAGGCACGTTTGACCCGGCCATTAAGAATCTCCAATAAAGGGTTAAAAAAAAGACACCACACAGAGAAAAAATACTTTAATAGAAATAAATCCACAGACACATTAGAGACTCCATCTTTATTACCCCCTGTCAGCCCTCCACGATCCATGGTCTTGTGTCTTTCTCGTTCAACAAATGCAGCTCTGCTACATCACTGCTGCATGGGGGAAGACGCTGCTTCCCGTGCAGCCTTCACTCTGTGAAGG
>NW_027444387.1:0-23855 GCF_048569485.1 Anomaloglossus baeobatrachus | reverse complement strand
TTTTGTTTGGTTATCTTGCAATCCCGAGATAATCGTCTCCATGCTCCAAATCCATTTTAAAGCCATTTTTAAGGCATTTCGCGCATACATGAAATGAACACATTTTTCTCCAAAACTATAACAGATGCAAGCTTGTCCTGTTTGGTGGAGATGATATTTAATAAAATAAGTAGAAATCCACTAAAAGTTTTGTTTGGTTATCTTGCAATCCCGAGATAATCGTCTCCATGCTCCAAATCCATTTTAAAGCCATTTTTAGGGCATTTCGCGCATACATGAAATGAACACATTTTTCTCCAAAACTATAACAGATGCAAGCTTGTGCTGTTTGGTGGAGATGATATTTAATAAAATAAGTAGAAATCCACTAAAAGTTTTGTTTGGTTATCTTGCAATCCCGAGATAATCGTCTCCATGCTCCAAATCCATTTTAAAGCCATTTTTAAGGCATTTCGCGCATACATGAAATGAACACATTTTTCTCCAAAACTATAACAGATGCAAGCTTGTCCTGTTTGGTGGAGATGATATTTAATAAAATAAGTAGAAATCCACTAAACGTTTTGTTTGGTTATCTTGCAATCCCGAGATAATCGTCTCCATGCTCCAAATCCATTTTAAAGCCATTTTTAAGGCATTTCGCGCATACATGAAATGAACACATTTTTCTCCAAAACTATAACAGATGCAAGCTTGTCCTGTTTGGTGGAGATGATATTTAATAAAATAAGTAGAAATCCACTAAAAGTTTTGTTTGGTTATCTTGCAATCCCGAGATAATCGTCTCCATGCTCCAAATCCATTTTAAAGCCATTTTTAAGGCATTTCGCGCATACATGAAATGAACACATTTTTCTCCAAAACTATAACAGATGCAAGCTTGTCCTGTTTGGTGGAGATGATATTTAATAAAATAAGTAGAAATCCACTAAAAGTTTTGTTTGGTTATCTTGCAATCCCGAGATAATCGTCTCCATGCTCCAAATCCATTTTAAAGCCATTTTTAAGGCATTTCGCGCATACATGAAATGAACACATTTTTCTCCAAAACTATAACAGATGCAAGCTTGTCCTGTTTGGTGGAGATGATATTTAATAAAATAAGTAGAAATCCACTAAAAGTTTTGTTTGGTTATCTTGCAATCCCGAGATAATCGTCTCCATGCTCCAAATCCATTTTAAAGCCATTTTTAAGGCATTTCGCGCATACATGAAATGAACACATTTTTCTCCAAAACTATAACAGATGCAAGCTTGTCCTGTTTGGTGGAGATGATATTTAATAAAATAAGTAGAAATCCACTAAAAGTTTTGTTTGGTTATCTTGCAATCCCGAGATAATCGTCTCCATGCTCCAAATCCATTTTAAAGCCATTTTTAAGGCATTTCGCGCATACATGAAATGAACACATTTTTCTCCAAAACTATAACAGATGCAAGCTTGTCCTGTTTGGTGGAGATGATATTTAATAAAATAAGTAGAAATCCACTAAAAGTTTTGTTTGGTTATCTTGCAATCCCGAGATAATCGTCTCCATGCTCCAAATCCATTTTAAAGCCATTTTTAAGGCATTTCGCGCATACATGAAATGAACACATTTTTCTCCAAAACTATAACAGATGCAAGCTTGTCCTGTTTGGTGGAGATGATATTTAATAAAATAAGTAGAAATCCACTAAAAGTTTTGTTTGGTTATCTTGCAATCCCGAGATAATCGTCTCCATGCTCCAAATCCATTTTAAAGCCATTTTTAAGGCATTTCGCGCATACATGAAATGAACACATTTTTCTCCAAAACTATAACAGATGCAAGCTTGTCCTGTTTGGTGGAGATGATATTTAATAAAATAAGTAGAAATCCACTAAAAGTTTTGTTTGGTTATCTTGCAATCCCGAGATAATCGTCTCCATGCTCCAAATCCATTTTAAAGCCATTTTTAAGGCATTTCGCGCATACATGAAATGAACACATTTTTCTCCAAAACTATAACAGATGCAAGCTTGTCCTGTTTGGTGGAGATGATATTTAATAAAATAAGTAGAAATCCACTAAAAGTTTTGTTTGGTTATCTTGCAATCCCGAGATAATCGTCTCCATGCTCCAAATCCATTTTAAAGCCATTTTTAAGGCATTTCGCGCATACATGAAATGAACACATTTTTCTCCAAAACTATAACAGATGCAAGCTTGTCCTGTTTGGTGGAGATGATATTTAATAAAATAAGTAGAAATCCACTAAAAGTTTTGTTTGGTTATCTTGCAATCCCGAGATAATCGTCTCCATGCTCCAAATCCATTTTAAAGCCATTTTTAAGGCATTTCGCGCATACATGAAATGAACACATTTTTCTCCAAAACTATAACAGATGCAAGCTTGTCCTGTTTGGTGGAGATGATATTTAATAAAATAAGTAGAAATCCACTAAAAGTTTTGTTTGGTTATCTTGCAATCCCGAGATAATCGTCTCCATGCTCCAAATCCATTTTAAAGCCATTTTTAAGGCATTTCGCGCATACATGAAATGAACACATTTTTCTCCAAAACTATAACAGATGCAAGCTTGTCCTGTTTGGTGGAGATGATATTTAATAAAATAAGTAGAAATCCACTAAAAGTTTTGTTTGGTTATCTTGCAATCCCGAGATAATCGTCTCCATGCTCCAAATCCATTTTAAAGCCATTTTTAAGGCATTTCGCGCATACATGAAATGAACACATTTTTCTCCAAAACTATAACAGATGCAAGCTTGTCCTGTTTGGTGGAGATGATATTTAATAAAATAAGTAGAAATCCACTAAAAGTTTTGTTTGGTTATCTTGCAATCCCGAGATAATCGTCTCCATGCTCCAAATCCATTTTAAAGCCATTTTTAAGGCATTTCGCGCATACATGAAATGAACACATTTTTCTCCAAAACTATAACAGATGCAAGCTTGTCCTGTTTGGTGGAGATGATATTTAATAAAATAAGTAGAAATCCACTAAAAGTTTTGTTTGGTTATCTTGCAATCCCGAGATAATCGTCTCCATGCTCCAAATCCATTTTAAAGCCATTTCTAAGGCATTTCGCGCATAAATGAAATGAACACATTTTTCTCCAAAACTATAACAGATGCAAGCTTGTCCTGTTTGGTGGAGATGATATTTAATAAAATAAGTAGAAATCCACTAAAAGTTTTGTTTGGTTATCTTGCAATCCCGAGATAATCGTCTCCATGCTCCAAATCCATTTTAAAGCCATTTTTAAGGCATTTCGCGCATACATGAAATGAACACATTTTTCTCCAAAACTATAACAGATGCAAGCTTGTCCTGTTTGGTGGAGATGATATTTAATTAAATAAGTAGAAATCCAATAAAAGTTTTGTTTGGTTATCTTGCAATCCCGAGATAATCGTCTCCATGCTCCAAATCCATTTTAAAGCCATTTTTAAGGCATTTCGCGCATACATGAAATGAACACATTTTTCTCCAAAACTATAACAGATGTAAGCTTGTCCTGTTTGGTGGAGATGATATTTAATAAAATAAGTAGAAATCCACTAAAAGTTTTGTTTGGTTATCTTGCAATCCCGAGATAATCGTCTCCATGCTCCAAATCCATTTTAAAGCCATTTCTAAGGCATTTCGCGCATAAATGAAATGAACACATTTTTCTCCAAAACTATAACAGATGCAAGCTTGTCCTGTTTGGTGGAGATATTTAATTAAATAAGTAGAAATCCACTAAAAGTTTTGTTTGGTTATCTTGCAATCCCGAGATAATCGTCTCCATGCTCCAAATCCATTTTAAAGCCATTTTTAAGGCATTTCGCGCATACATGAAATGAACACATTTTTCTCCAAAACTATAACAGATGCAAGCTTGTCCTGTTTGGTGGAGATGATATTTAATAAAATAAGTAGAAATCCACTAAAAGTTTTGTTTGGTTATCTTGCAATCCCGAGATAATCGTCTCCATGCTCCAAATCCATTTTAAAGCCATTTCTAAGGCATTTCGCGCATACATGAAATGAACACATTTTTCTCCAAAACTATAACAGATGCAAGCTTGTCCTGTTTGGTGGAGATGATATTTAATTAAATAAGTAGAAATCCACTAAAAGTTTTGTTTGGTTATCTTGCAATCCCGAGATAATCGTCTCCATGCTCCAAATCCATTTTAAAGCCATTTTTAAGGCATTTCGCGCATACATGAAATGAACACATTTTTCTCCAAAACTATAACAGATGCAAGCTTGTCCTGTTTGGTGGAGATGATATTTAATTAAATAAGTAGAAATCCACTAAAAGTTTTGTTTGGTTATCTTGCAATCCCGAGATAATCGTCTCCATGCTCCAAATCCATTTTAAAGCCATTTTTAAGGCATTTCGCGCATACATGAAATGAACACATTTTTCTCCAACACTATAACAGATGCAAGCTTGTCCTGTTTGGTGGAGATGATATTTAATAAAATAAGTAGAAATCCACTAAAAGTTTTGTTTGGTTATCTTGCAATCCCGAGATAATCGTCTCCATGCTCCAAATCCATTTTAAAGCCATTTTTAAGGCATTTCGCGCATACATGAAATGAACACATTTTTCTCCAAAACTATAACAGATGCAAGCTTGTCCTGTTTGGTGGAGATGATATTTAATAAAATAAGTAGAAATCCACTAAAAGTTTTGTTTGGTTATCTTGCAATCCCGAGATAATCGTCTCCATGCTCCAAATCCATTTTAAAGCCATTTTTAAGGCATTTCGCGCATACATGAAATGAACACATTTTTCTCCAAAACTATAACAGATGCAAGCTTGTCCTGTTTGGTGGAGATGATATTTAATAAAATAAGTAGAAATCCACTAAAAGTTTTGTTTGGTTATCTTGCAATCCCGAGATAATCGTCTCCATGCTCCAAATCCATTTTAAAGCCATTTTTAAGGCATTTCGCGCATACATGAAATGAACACATTTTTCTCCAAAACTATAACAGATGCAAGCTTGTCCTGTTTGGTGGAGATGATATTTAATAAAATAAGTAGAAATCCACTAAAAGTTTTGTTTGGTTATCTTGCAATCCCGAGATAATCGTCTCCATGCTCCAAATCCATTTTAAAGCCATTTTTAAGGCATTTCGCGCATACATGAAATGAACACATTTTTCTCCAAAACTATAACAGATGCAAGCTTGTCCTGTTTGGTGGAGATGATATTTAATAAAATAAGTAGAAATCCACTAAAAGTTTTGTTTGGTTATCTTGCAATCCCGAGATAATCGTCTCCATGCTCCAAATCCATTTTAAAGCCATTTTTAAGGCATTTCGCGCATACATGAAATGAACACATTTTTCTTCAAAACTATAACAGATGCAAGCTTGTCCTGTTTGGTGGAGATGATATTTAATAAAATAAGTAGAAATCCACTAAAAGTTTTGTTTGGTTATCTTGCAATCCCGAGATAATCGTCTCCATGCTCCAAATCCATTTTAAAGCCATTTTTAAGGCATTTCGCGCATACATGAAATGAACACATTTTTCTCCAAAACTATAACAGATGCAAGCTTGTCCTGTTTGGTGGAGATGATATTTAATAAAATAAGTAGAAATCCACTAAAAGTTTTGTTTGGTTATCTTGCAATCCCGAGATAATCGTCTCCATGCTCCAAATCCATTTTAAAGCCATTTTTAAGGCATTTCGCGCATACATGAAATGAACACATTTTTCTCCAAAACTATAACAGATGCAAGCTTGTCCTGTTTGGTGGAGATGATATTTAATAAAATAAGTAGAAATCCACTAAAAGTTTTGTTTGGTTATCTTGCAATCCCGAGATAATCGTCTCCATGCTCCAAATCCATTTTAAAGCCATTTTTAAGGCATTTCGCGCATAAATGAAATGAACACATTTTTCTCCAAAACTATAACAGATGCAAGCTTGTCCTGTTTGGTGGAGATGATATTTAATTAAATAAGTAGAAATCCAATAAAAGTTTTGTTTGGTTATCTTGCAATCCCGAGATAATCGTCTCCATGCTCCAAATCCATTTTAAAGCCATTTTTAAGGCATTTCGCGCATACATGAAATGAACACATTTTTCTCCAAAACTATAACAGATGTAAGCTTGTCCTGTTTGGTGGAGATGATATTTAATAAAATAAGTAGAAATCCACTAAAAGTTTTGTTTGGTTATCTTGCAATCCCGAGATAATCGTCTCCATGCTCCAAATCCATTTTAAAGCCATTTCTAAGGCATTTCGCGCATAAATGAAATGAACACATTTTTCTCCAAAACTATAACAGATGCAAGCTTGTCCTGTTTGGTGGAGATGATATTTAATTAAATAAGTAGAAATCCACTAAAAGTTTTGTTTGGTTATCTTGCAATCCCGAGATAATCGTCTCCATGCTCCAAATCCATTTTAAAGCCATTTTTAAGGCATTTCGCGCATACATGTAATGAACACATTTTTCTCCAAAACTATAACAGATGCAAGCTTGTCCTGTTTGGTGGAGATGATATTTAATTAAATAAGTAGAAATCCACTAAAAGTTTTGTTTGGTTATCTTGCAATCCCGAGATAATCGTCTCCATGCTCCAAATCCATTTTAAAGCCATTTTTAAGGCATTTCGCGCATACATGAAATGAACACATTTTTCTCCAAAACTATAACAGATGCAAGCTTGTCCTGTTTGGTGGAGATGATATTTAATAAAATAAGTAGAAATCCACTAAAAGTTTTGTTTGGTTATCTTGCAATCCCGAGATAATCGTCTCCATGCTCCAAATCCATTTTAAAGCCATTTTTAAGGCATTTCGCGCATACATGAAATGAACACATTTTTCTCCAAATCTATAACAGATGCAAGCTTGTCCTGTTTGGTGGAGATGATATTTAATAAAATAAGTAGAAATCCACTAAAAGTTTTGTTTGGTTATCTTGCAATCCCGAGATAATCGTCTGCATGCTCCAAATCCATTTTAAAGCCATTTTTAAGGCATTTCGCGCATACATGAAATGAACACATTTTTCTCCAAAACTATAACAGATGCAAGCTTGTCCTGTTTGGTGGAGATGATATTTAATAAAATAAGTAGAAATCCACTAAAAGTTTTGTTTGGTTATCTTGCAATCCCGAGATAATCGTCTCCATGCTCCAAATCCATTTTAAAGCCATTTCTAAGGCATTTCGCGCATAAATGAAATGAACACATTTTTCTCCAAAACTATAACAGATGCAAGCTTGTCCTGTTTGGTGGAGATGATATTTAATAAAATAAGTAGAAATCCACTAAACGTTTTGTTTGGTTATCTTGCAATCCCGAGATAATCGTCTCCATGCTCCAAATCCATTTTAAAGCCATTTCTAAGGCATTTCGCGCATAAATGAAATGAACACATTTTTCTCCAAAACTATAACAGATGCAAGCTTGTCCTGTTTGGTGGAGATGATATTTAATAAAATAAGTAGAAATCCACTAAACGTTTTGTTTGGTTATCTTGCAATCCCGAGATAATCGTCTCCATGCTCCAAATCCATTTTAAAGCCATTTTTAAACCATTTCGCGCATACATGAAATGAACACATTTTTCTCCAAAACTATAACAGATGCAAGCTTGTCCTGTTTGGTGGAGATGATATTTAATAAAATAAGTAGAAATCCACTAAAAGTTTTGTTTGGTTATCTTGCAATCCCGAGATAATCGTCTCCATGCTCCAAATCCATTTTAAAGCCATTTCTAAGGCATTTCGCGCATAAATGAAATGAACACATTTTTCTCCAAAACTATAACAGATGCAAGCTTGTCCTGTTTGGTGGAGATGATATTTAATTAAATAAGTAGAAATCCACTAAAAGTTTTGTTTGGTTATCTTGCAATCCCGAGATAATCGTCTCCATGCTCCAAATCTATTTTAAAGCCATTTTTAAGGCATTCGCGCATACATGAAATGAACACATTTTTCTCCAAAACTATAACAGATGCAAGCTTGTCCTGTTTGGTGGAGATGATATTTAATAAAAATGAACACATTTTTCTCCAAAACTATAACAGATGCAAGCTTGTCCTGTTTGGTGGAGATGATATTTAATAAAATAAGTAGAAATCCACTAAAAGTTTTGTTTGGTTATCTTGCAATCCCGAGAAAATCGTCTCCATGCTCCAAATCCATTTTAAAGCCATTTTTAAGGCATTTCGCGCATACATGAAATGAACACATTTTTCTCCAAAACTATAACAGATGCAAGCTTGTCCTGTTTGGTGGAGATGATATTTAATAAAATAAGTAGAAATCCACTAAAAGTTTTGTTTGGTTATCTTGCAATCCCGAGATAATCGTCTCCATGCTCCAAATCCATTTTAAAGCCATTTTAAGGCATTTCGCGCATACATGAAATGAACACATTTTTCTCCAAAACTATAACAGATGCAAGCTTGTCCTGTTTGGTGGAGATGATATTTAATAAAATAAGTAGAAATCCACTAAAAGTTTTGTTTGGTTATTTTGCAATCCCGAGATAATCGTCTCCATGCTCCAAATCCATTTTAAAGCCATTTTTAAGGCATTTCGCGCATACATGAAATGAACACATTTTTCTCCAAAACTATAACAGATGCAAGCTTGTCATGTTTGGTGGAGATGATATTTAATTAAATAAGTAGAAATCCACTAAAAGTTTTGTTTGGTTATCTTGCAATCCCGAGATAATCGTCTCCATGCTCCAAATCCATTTTAAAGCCATTTTTAAGGCATTTCGCGCATACATGAAATGAACACATTTTTCTCCAAAACTATAACAGATGCAAGCTTGTCCTGTTTGGTGGAGATGATATTTAATAAAATAAGTAGAAATCCACTAAAAGTTTTGTTTGGTTATCTTGCAATCCCGAGATAATCGTCTCCATGCTCCAAATCCATTTTAAAGCCATTTTTAAGGCATTTCGCGCATACATGAAATGAACACATTTTTCTCCAAAACTATAGCAGATGCAAGCTTGTCCTGTTTGGTGGAGATGATATTTAATAAAATAAGTAGAAATCCACTAAAGGTTTTGTTTGGTTATCTTGCAATCCCGAGATAATCGTCTCCATGCTCCAAATCCATTTTAAAGCCATTTCTAAGGCATTTCGCGCATAAATGAAATGAACACATTTTTCTCCAAAACTATAACAGATGCAAGCTTGTCCTGTTTGGTGGAGATGATATTTAATAAAATAAGTAGAAATCCACTAAAAGTTTTGTTTGGTTATCTTGCAATCCCGAGATAATCGTCTCCATGCTCCAAATCCATTTTAAAGCCATTTCTAAGGCATTTCGCGCATAAATGAAATGAACACATTTTTCTCCAAAACTATAACAGATGCAAGCTTGTCCTGTTTGGTGGAGATGATATTTAATAAAATAAGTAGAAATCCACTAAAAGTTTTGTTTGGTTATCTTGCAATCCCGAGATAATCGTCTCCATGCTCCAAATCCATTTTAAAGCCATTTTTAAGGCATTTCGCGCATACATGAAATGAACACATTTTTCTCCAAAACTATAACAGATGCAAGCTTGTCCTGTTTGGTGGAGATGATATTTAATAAAATAAGTAGAAATCCACTAAAAGTTTTGTTTGGTTATCTTGCAATCCCGAGATAATCGTCTCCATGCTCCAAATCCATTTTAAAGCCATTTCTAAGGCATTTCGCGCATAAATGAAATGAACACATTTTTCTCCAAAACTATAACAGATGCAAGCTTGTCCTGTTTGGTGGAGATGATATTTAATTAAATAAGTAGAAATCCACTAAAAGTTTTGTTTGGTTATCTTGCAATCCCGAGATAATCGTCTCCATGCTCCAAATCCATTTTAAAGCCATTTTTAAGGCATTTCGCGCATACATGAAATGAACACATTTTTCTCCAAAACTATAACAGATGCAAGCTTGTCCTGTTTGGTGGAGATGATATTTAATTAAATAAGTAGAAATCCACTAAAAGTTTTGTTTGGTTATCTTGCAATCCCGAGATAATCGTCTCCATGCTCCAAATCCATTTTAAAGCCATTTTTAAGGCATTTCGCGCATACATGAAATGAACACATTTTTCTCCAAAACTATAACAGATGCAAGCTTGTCCTGTTTGGTGGAGATGATATTTAATAAAATAAGTAGAAATCCACTAAAAGTTTTGTTTGGTTATCTTGCAATCCCGAGATAATCGTCTCCATGCTCCAAATCCATTTTAAAGCCATTTTTAAGGCATTTCGCGCATACATGAAATGAACACATTTTTCTCCAAAACTATAACAGATGCAAGCTTGTCCTGTTTGGTGGAGATGATATTTAATAAAATAAGTAGAAATCCACTAAAAGTTTTGTTTGGTTATCTTGCAATCCCGAGATAATCGTCTCCATGCTCCAAATCCATTTTAAAGCCATTTTTAAGGCATTTCGCGCATACATGAAATGAACACATTTTTCTCCAAAACTATAACAGATGCAAGCTTGTCCTGTTTGGTGGAGATGATATTTAATAAAATAAGTAGAAATCCACTAAAAGTTTTGTTTGGTTATCTTGCAATCCCGAGATAATCGTCTCCATGCTCCAAATCCATTTTAAAGCCATTTCTAAGGCATTTCGCGCATAAATGAAATGAACACATTTTTCTCCAAAACTATAACAGATGCAAGCTTGTCCTGTTTGGTGGAGATGATATTTAATTAAATAAGTAGAAATCCACTAAAAGTTTTGTTTGGTTATCTTGCAATCCCGAGATAATCGTCTCCATGCTCCAAATCCATTTCAAAGCCATTTTTAAGGCATTTCGCGCATACATGAAATGAACACATTTTTCTCCAAAACTATAACAGATGCAAGCTTGTCCTGTTTGGTGGAGATGATATTTAATTAAATAAATAGAAATCCACTAAAAGTTTTGTTTGGTTATCTTGCAATCCCGAGATAATCGTCTCCATGCTCCAAATCCATTTTAAAGCCATTTTTAAGGCATTTCGCGCATACATGAAATGAACACATTTTTCTCCAAAACTATAACAGATGCAAGCTTGTCCTGTTTGGTGGAGATGATATTTAATAAAATAAGTAGAAATCCACTAAATGTTTTGTTTGGTTATCTTGCAATCCCGAGATAATAGTCTCCATGCTCCAAATCCATTTTAAAGCCATTTTTAAGGCATTTCGCGCATACATGAAATGAACACATTTTTCTTCAAAACTATAACAGATGCAAGCTTGTCCTGTTTGGTGGAGATGATATTTAATAAAATAAGTAGAAATCCACTAAAAGTTTTGTTTGGTTATCTTGCAATCCCGAGATAATCGTCTCCATGCTCCAAATCTATTTTAAAGCCATTTTTAAGGCATTCGCGCATACATGAAATGAACACATTTTTCTCCAAAACTATAACAGATGCAAGCTTGTCCTGTTTGGTGGAGATGATATTTAATAAAAATGAACACATTTTTCTCCAAAACTATAACAGATGCAAGCTTGTCCTGTTTGGTGGAGATGATATTTAATAAAATAAGTAGAAATCCACTAAAAGTTTTGTTTGGTTATCTTGCAATCCCGAGAAAATCGTCTCCATGCTCCAAATCCATTTTAAAGCCATTTTTAAGGCATTTCGCGCATACATGAAATGAACACATTTTTCTCCAAAACTATAACAGATGCAAGCTTGTCCTGTTTGGTGGAGATGATATTTAATAAAATAAGTAGAAATCCACTAAAAGTTTTGTTTGGTTATCTTGCAATCCCGAGATAATCGTCTCCATGCTCCAAATCCATTTTAAAGCCATTTTAAGGCATTTCGCGCATACATGAAATGAACACATTTTTCTCCAAAACTATAACAGATGCAAGCTTGTCCTGTTTGGTGGAGATGATATTTAATAAAATAAGTAGAAATCCACTAAAAGTTTTGTTTGGTTATCTTGCAATCCCGAGATAATCGTCTCCATGCTCCAAATCCATTTTAAAGCCATTTTTAAGGCATTTCGCGCATACATGAAATGAACACATTTTTCTCCAAAACTATAACAGATGCAAGCTTGTCATGTTTGGTGGAGATGATATTTAATTAAATAAGTAGAAATCCACTAAAAGTTTTGTTTGGTTATCTTGCAATCCCGAGATAATCGTCTCCATGCTCCAAATCCATTTTAAAGCCATTTTTAAGGCATTTCGCGCATACATGAAATGAACACATTTTTCTCCAAAACTATAACAGATGCAAGCTTGTCCTGTTTGGTGGAGATGATATTTAATAAAATAAGTAGAAATCCACTAAAAGTTTTGTTTGGTTATCTTGCAATCCCGAGATAATCGTCTCCATGCTCCAAATCCATTTTAAAGCCATTTTTAAGGCATTTCGCGCATACATGAAATGAACACATTTTTCTCCAAAACTATAGCAGATGCAAGCTTGTCCTGTTTGGTGGAGATGATATTTAATAAAATAAGTAGAAATCCACTAAAGGTTTTGTTTGGTTATCTTGCAATCCCGAGATAATCGTCTCCATGCTCCAAATCCATTTTAAAGCCATTTCTAAGGCATTTCGCGCATAAATGAAATGAACACATTTTTCTCCAAAACTATAACAGATGCAAGCTTGTCCTGTTTGGTGGAGATGATATTTAATAAAATAAGTAGAAATCCACTAAAAGTTTTGTTTGGTTATCTTGCAATCCCGAGATAATCGTCTCCATGCTCCAAATCCATTTTAAAGCCATTTCTAAGGCATTTCGCGCATAAATGAAATGAACACATTTTTCTCCAAAACTATAACAGATGCAAGCTTGTCCTGTTTGGTGGAGATGATATTTAATAAAATAAGTAGAAATCCACTAAAAGTTTTGTTTGGTTATCTTGCAATCCCGAGATAATCGTCTCCATGCTCCAAATCCATTTTAAAGCCATTTTTAAGGCATTTCGCGCATACATGAAATGAACACATTTTTCTCCAAAACTATAACAGATGCAAGCTTGTCCTGTTTGGTGGAGATGATATTTAATAAAATAAGTAGAAATCCACTAAAAGTTTTGTTTGGTTATCTTGCAATCCCGAGATAATCGTCTCCATGCTCCAAATCCATTTTAAAGCCATTTCTAAGGCATTTCGCGCATAAATGAAATGAACACATTTTTCTCCAAAACTATAACAGATGCAAGCTTGTCCTGTTTGGTGGAGATGATATTTAATTAAATAAGTAGAAATCCACTAAAAGTTTTGTTTGGTTATCTTGCAATCCCGAGATAATCGTCTCCATGCTCCAAATCCATTTTAAAGCCATTTTTAAGGCATTTCGCGCATACATGAAATGAACACATTTTTCTCCAAAACTATAACAGATGCAAGCTTGTCCTGTTTGGTGGAGATGATATTTAATTAAATAAGTAGAAATCCACTAAAAGTTTTGTTTGGTTATCTTGCAATCCCGAGATAATCGTCTCCATGCTCCAAATCCATTTTAAAGCCATTTTTAAGGCATTTCGCGCATACATGAAATGAACACATTTTTCTCCAAAACTATAACAGATGCAAGCTTGTCCTGTTTGGTGGAGATGATATTTAATAAAATAAGTAGAAATCCACTAAAAGTTTTGTTTGGTTATCTTGCAATCCCGAGATAATCGTCTCCATGCTCCAAATCCATTTTAAAGCCATTTTTAAGGCATTTCGCGCATACATGAAATGAACACATTTTTCTCCAAAACTATAACAGATGCAAGCTTGTCCTGTTTGGTGGAGATGATATTTAATAAAATAAGTAGAAATCCACTAAAAGTTTTGTTTGGTTATCTTGCAATCCCGAGATAATCGTCTCCATGCTCCAAATCCATTTTAAAGCCATTTTTAAGGCATTTCGCGCATACATGAAATGAACACATTTTTCTCCAAAACTATAACAGATGCAAGCTTGTCCTGTTTGGTGGAGATGATATTTAATAAAATAAGTAGAAATCCACTAAAAGTTTTGTTTGGTTATCTTGCAATCCCGAGATAATCGTCTCCATGCTCCAAATCCATTTTAAAGCCATTTCTAAGGCATTTCGCGCATAAATGAAATGAACACATTTTTCTCCAAAACTATAACAGATGCAAGCTTGTCCTGTTTGGTGGAGATGATATTTAATTAAATAAGTAGAAATCCACTAAAAGTTTTGTTTGGTTATCTTGCAATCCCGAGATAATCGTCTCCATGCTCCAAATCCATTTTAAAGCCATTTTTAAGGCATTTCGCGCATACATGAAATGAACACATTTTTCTCCAAAACTATAACAGATGCAAGCTTGTCCTGTTTGGTGGAGATGATATTTAATTAAATAAATAGAAATCCACTAAAAGTTTTGTTTGGTTATCTTGCAATCCCGAGATAATCGTCTCCATGCTCCAAATCCATTTTAAAGCCATTTTTAAGGCATTTCGCGCATACATGAAATGAACACATTTTTCTCCAAAACTATAACAGATGCAAGCTTGTCCTGTTTGGTGGAGATGATATTTAATAAAATAAGTAGAAATCCACTAAAAGTTTTGTTTGGTTATCTTGCAATCCCGAGATAATAGTCTCCATGCTCCAAATCCATTTTAAAGCCATTTTTAAGGCATTTCGCGCATACATGAAATGAACACATTTTTCTTCAAAACTATAACAGATGCAAGCTTGTCCTGTTTGGTGGAGATGATATTTAATAAAATAAGTAGAAATCCACTAAAAGTTTTGTTTGGTTATCTTGCAATCCCGAGATAATCGTCTCCATGCTCCAAATCCATTTTAAAGCCATTTTTAAGGCATTTCGCGCATACATGAAATGAACACATTTTTCTCCAAAACTATAACAGATGCAAGCTTGTCCTGTTTGGTGGAGATGATATTTAATAAAATAAGTAGAAATCCACTAAAAGTTTTGTTTGGTTATCTTGCAATCCCGAGATAATCGTCTCCATGCTCCAAATCCATTTTAAAGCCATTTCTAAGGCATTTCGCGCATAAATGAAATGAACACATTTTTCTCCAAAACTATAACAGATGCAAGCTTGTCCTGTTTGGTGGAGATGATATTTAATAAAATAAGTAGAAATCCACTAAAAGTTTTGTTTGGTTATCTTGCAATCCCGAGATAATCGTCTCCATGCTCCAAATCCATTTTAAAGCCATTTTTAAGGCATTTCGCGCATACATGAAATGAACACATTTTTCTCCAAATCTATAACAGATGCAAGCTTGTCCTGTTTGGTGGAGATGATATTTAATAAAATAAGTAGAAATCCACTAAAAGTTTTGTTTGGTTATCTTGCAATCCCGAGATAATCGTCTGCATGCTCCAAATCCATTTTAAAGCCATTTTTAAGGCATTTCGCGCATACATGAAATGAACACATTTTTCTCCAAAACTATAACAGATGCAAGCTTGTCCTGTTTGGTGGAGATGATATTTAATAAAATAAGTAGAAATCCACTAAAAGTTTTGTTTGGTTATCTTGCAATCCCGAGATAATCGTCTCCATGCTCCAAATCCATTTTAAAGCCATTTCTAAGGCATTTCGCGCATAAATGAAATGAACACATTTTTCTCCAAAACTATAACAGATGCAAGCTTGTCCTGTTTGGTGGAGATGATATTTAATAAAATAAGTAGAAATCCACTAAACGTTTTGTTTGGTTATCTTGCAATCCCGAGATAATCGTCTCCATGCTCCAAATCCATTTTAAAGCCATTTCTAAGGCATTTCGCGCATAAATGAAATGAACACATTTTTCTCCAAAACTATAACAGATGCAAGCTTGTCCTGTTTGGTGGAGATGATATTTAATAAAATAAGTAGAAATCCACTAAACGTTTTGTTTGGTTATCTTGCAATCCCGAGATAATCGTCTCCATGCTCCAAATCCATTTTAAAGCCATTTTTAAACCATTTCGCGCATACATGAAATGAACACATTTTTCTCCAAAACTATAACAGATGCAAGCTTGTCCTGTTTGGTGGAGATGATATTTAATAAAATAAGTAGAAATCCACTAAAAGTTTTGTTTGGTTATCTTGCAATCCCGAGATAATCGTCTCCATGCTCCAAATCCATTTTAAAGCCATTTCTAAGGCATTTCGCGCATAAATGAAATGAACACATTTTTCTCCAAAACTATAACAGATGCAAGCTTGTCCTGTTTGGTGGAGATGATATTTAATTAAATAAGTAGAAATCCACTAAAAGTTTTGTTTGGTTATCTTGCAATCCCGAGATAATCGTCTCCATGCTCCAAATCTATTTTAAAGCCATTTTTAAGGCATTCGCGCATACATGAAATGAACACATTTTTCTCCAAAACTATAACAGATGCAAGCTTGTCCTGTTTGGTGGAGATGATATTTAATAAAAATGAACACATTTTTCTCCAAAACTATAACAGATGCAAGCTTGTCCTGTTTGGTGGAGATGATATTTAATAAAATAAGTAGAAATCCACTAAAAGTTTTGTTTGGTTATCTTGCAATCCCGAGAAAATCGTCTCCATGCTCCAAATCCATTTTAAAGCCATTTTTAAGGCATTTCGCGCATACATGAAATGAACACATTTTTCTCCAAAACTATAACAGATGCAAGCTTGTCCTGTTTGGTGGAGATGATATTTAATAAAATAAGTAGAAATCCACTAAAAGTTTTGTTTGGTTATCTTGCAATCCCGAGATAATCGTCTCCATGCTCCAAATCCATTTTAAAGCCATTTTTAAGGCATTTCGCGCATACATGAAATGAACACATTTTTCTCCAAAACTATAACAGATGCAAGCTTGTCCTGTTTGGTGGAGATGATATTTAATAAAATAAGTAGAAATCCACTAAAAGTTTTGTTTGGTTATCTTGCAATCCCGAGATAATCGTCTCCATGCTCCAAATCCATTTTAAAGCCATTTCTAAGGCATTTCGCGCATAAATGAAATGAACACATTTTTCTCCAAAACTATAACAGATGCAAGCTTGTCCTGTTTGGTGGAGATGATATTTAATAAAATAAGTAGAAATCCACTAAAAGTTTTGTTTGGTTATCTTGCAATCCCGAGATAATCGTCTCCATGCTCCAAATCCATTTTAAAGCCATTTTTAAGGCATTTCGCGCATACATGAAATGAACACATTTTTCTCCAAAACTATAACAGATGCAAGCTTGTCATGTTTGGTGGAGATGATATTTAATTAAATAAGTAGAAATCCACTAAAAGTTTTGTTTGGTTATCTTGCAATCCCGAGATAATCGTCTCCATGCTCCAAATCCATTTTAAAGCCATTTTTAAGGCATTTCGCGCATACATGAAATGAACACATTTTTCTCCAAAACTATAACAGATGCAAGCTTGTCCTGTTTGGTGGAGATGATATTTAATAAAATAAGTAGAAATCCACTAAAAGTTTTGTTTGGTTATCTTGCAATCCCGAGATAATCGTCTCCATGCTCCAAATCCATTTTAAAGCCATTTTTAAGGCATTTCGCGCATACATGAAATGAACACATTTTTCTCCAAAACTATAGCAGATGCAAGCTTGTCCTGTTTGGTGGAGATGATATTTAATAAAATAAGTAGAAATCCACTAAAGGTTTTGTTTGGTTATCTTGCAATCCCGAGATAATCGTCTCCATGCTCCAAATCCATTTTAAAGCCATTTCTAAGGCATTTCGCGCATAAATGAAATGAACACATTTTTCTCCAAAACTATAACAGATGCAAGCTTGTCCTGTTTGGTGGAGATGATATTTAATAAAATAAGTAGAAATCCACTAAAAGTTTTGTTTGGTTATCTTGCAATCCCGAGATAATCGTCTCCATGCTCCAAATCCATTTTAAAGCCATTTCTAAGGCATTTCGCGCATAAATGAAATGAACACATTTTTCTCCAAAACTATAACAGATGCAAGCTTGTCCTGTTTGGTGGAGATGATATTTAATAAAATAAGTAGAAATCCACTAAAAGTTTTGTTTGGTTATCTTGCAATCCCGAGATAATCGTCTCCATGCTCCAAATCCATTTTAAAGCCATTTTTAAGGCATTTCGCGCATACATGAAATGAACACATTTTTCTCCAAAACTATAACAGATGCAAGCTTGTCCTGTTTGGTGGAGATGATATTTAATAAAATAAGTAGAAATCCACTAAAAGTTTTGTTTGGTTATCTTGCAATCCCGAGATAATCGTCTCCATGCTCCAAATCCATTTTAAAGCCATTTCTAAGGCATTTCGCGCATAAATGAAATGAACACATTTTTCTCCAAAACTATAACAGATGCAAGCTTGTCCTGTTTGGTGGAGATGATATTTAATTAAATAAGTAGAAATCCACTAAAAGTTTTGTTTGGTTATCTTGCAATCCCGAGATAATCGTCTCCATGCTCCAAATCCATTTTAAAGCCATTTTTAAGGCATTTCGCGCATACATGAAATGAACACATTTTTCTCCAAAACTATAACAGATGCAAGCTTGTCCTGTTTGGTGGAGATGATATTTAATAAAATAAGTAGAAATCCACTAAAAGTTTTGTTTGGTTATCTTGCAATCCCGAGATAATCGTCTCCATGCTCCAAATCCATTTTAAAGCCATTTTTAAGGCATTTCGCGCATACATGAAATGAACACATTTTTCTCCAAAACTATAACAGATGCAAGCTTGTCCTGTTTGGTGGAGATGATATTTAATAAAATAAGTAGAAATCCACTAAAAGTTTTGTTTGGTTATCTTGCAATCCCGAGATAATCGTCTCCATGCTCCAAATCCATTTTAAAGCCATTTTTAAGGCATTTCGCGCATACATGAAATGAACACATTTTTCTCCAAAACTATAACAGATGCAAGCTTGTCCTGTTTGGTGGAGATGATATTTAATAAAATAAGTAGAAATCCACTAAAAGTTTTGTTTGGTTATCTTGCAATCCCGAGATAATCGTCTCCATGCTCCAAATCCATTTTAAAGCCATTTCTAAGGCATTTCGCGCATAAATGAAATGAACACATTTTTCTCCAAAACTATAACAGATGCAAGCTTGTCCTGTTTGGTGGAGATGATATTTAATTAAATAAGTAGAAATCCACTAAAAGTTTTGTTTGGTTATCTTGCAATCCCGAGATAATCGTCTCCATGCTCCAAATCCATTTTAAAGCCATTTTTAAGGCATTTCGCGCATACATGAAATGAACACATTTTTCTCCAAAACTATAACAGATGCAAGCTTGTCCTGTTTGGTGGAGATGATATTTAATTAAATAAATAGAAATCCACTAAAAGTTTTGTTTGGTTATCTTGCAATCCCGAGATAATCGTCTCCATGCTCCAAATCCATTTTAAAGCCATTTTTAAGGCATTTCGCGCATACATGAAATGAACACATTTTTCTCCAAAACTATAACAGATGCAAGCTTGTCCTGTTTGGTGGAGATGATATTTAATAAAATAAGTAGAAATCCACTAAAAGTTTTGTTTGGTTATCTTGCAATCCCGAGATAATAGTCTCCATGCTCCAAATCCATTTTAAAGCCATTTTTAAGGCATTTCGCGCATACATGAAATGAACACATTTTTCTTCAAAACTATAACAGATGCAAGCTTGTCCTGTTTGGTGGAGATGATATTTAATAAAATAAGTAGAAATCCACTAAAAGTTTTGTTTGGTTATCTTGCAATCCCGAGATAATCGTCTCCATGCTCCAAATCCATTTTAAAGCCATTTTTAAGGCATTTCGCGCATACATGAAATGAACACATTTTTCTCCAAAACTATAACAGATGCAAGCTTGTCCTGTTTGGTGGAGATGATATTTAATAAAATAAGTAGAAATCCACTAAAAGTTTTGTTTGGTTATCTTGCAATCCCGAGATAATCGTCTCCATGCTCCAAATCCATTTTAAAGCCATTTCTAAGGCATTTCGCGCATACATGAAATGAACACATTTTTCTCCAAAACTATAACAGATGCAAGCTTGTCCTGTTTGGTGGAGATGATATTTAATAAAATAAGTAGAAATCCACTAAAAGTTTTGTTTGGTTATCTTGCAATCCCGAGATAATCGTCTCCATGCTCCAAATCCATTTTAAAGCCATTTTTAAGGCATTTCGCGCATACATGAAATGAACACATTTTTCTCCAAAACTATAACAGATGCAAGCTTGTCCTGTTTGGTGGAGATGATATTTAATAAAATAAGTAGAAATCCACTAAAAGTTTTGTTTGGTTATCTTGCAATCCCGAGATAATCGTCTCCATGCTCCAAATCCATTTTAAAGCCATTTTCTAAGGCATTTCGCGCATAAATGAAATGAACACATTTTTCTCCAAAACTATAACAGATGCAAGCTTGTCCTGTTTGGTGGAGATGATATTTAATTAAATAAGTAGAAATCCACTAAAAGTTTTGTTTGGTTATCTTGCAATCCCGAGATAATCGTCTCCATGCTCCAAATCCATTTTAAAGCCATTTTTAAGGCATTTCGCGCATACATGAAATGAACACATTTTTCTCCAAAACTATAACAGATGCAAGCTTGTCCTGTTTGGTGGAGATGATATTTAATTAAATAAGTAGAAATCCACTAAAAGTTTTGTTTGGTTATCTTGCAATCCCGAGATAATCGTCTCCATGCTCCAAATCCATTTTAAAGCCATTTTTAAGGCATTTCGCGCATACATGAAATGAACACATTTTTCTCCAAAACTATAACAGATGCAAGCTTGTCCTGTTTGGTGGAGATGATATTTAATAAAATAAGTAGAAATCCACTAAAAGTTTTGTTTGGTTATCTTGCAATCCCGAGATAATCGTCTCCATGCTCCAAATCCATTTTAAAGCCATTTTTAAGGCATTTCGCGCATACATGAAATGAACACATTTTTCTCCAAAACTATAACAGATGCAAGCTTGTCCTGTTTGGTGGAGATGATATTTAATAAAATAAGTAGAAATCCACTAAAAGTTTTGTTTGGTTATCTTGCAATCCCGAGATAATCGTCTCCATGCTCCAAATCCATTTTAAAGCCATTTTTAAGGCATTTCGCGCATACATGAAATGAACACATTTTTCTCCAAAACTATAACAGATGCAAGCTTGTCCTGTTTGGTGGAGATGATATTTAATAAAATAAGTAGAAATCCACTAAAAGTTTTGTTTGGTTATCTTGCAATCCCGAGATAATCGTCTCCATGCTCCAAATCCATTTTAAAGCCATTTCTAAGGCATTTCGCGCATAAATGAAATGAACACATTTTTCTCCAAAACTATAACAGATGCAAGCTTGTCCTGTTTGGTGGAGATGATATTTAATTAAATAAGTAGAAATCCACTAAAAGTTTTGTTTGGTTATCTTGCAATCCCGAGATAATCGTCTCCATGCTCCAAATCCATTTTAAAGCCATTTTTAAGGCATTTCGCGCATACATGAAATGAACACATTTTTCTCCAAAACTATAACAGATGCAAGCTTGTCCTGTTTGGTGGAGATGATATTTAATTAAATAAGTAGAAATCCACTAAAAGTTTTGTTTTGGTTATCTTGCAATCCCGAGATAATCGTCTCCATGCTCCAAATCCATTTTAAAGCCATTTTTAAGGCATTTCGCGCATACATGAAATGAACACATTTTTCTCCAAAACTATAACAGATGCAAGCTTGTCCTGTTTGGTGGAGATGATATTTAATAAAATAAGTAGAAATCCACTAAAAGTTTTGTTTGGTTATCTTGCAATCCCGAGATAATCGTCTCCATGCTCCAAATCCATTTTAAAGCCATTTTTAAGGCATTTCGCGCATACATGAAATGAACACATTTTTCTCCAAAACTATAACAGATGCAAGCTTGTCCTGTTTGGTGGAGATGATATTTAATAAAATAAGTAGAAATCCACTAAAAGTTTTGTTTGGTTATCTTGCAATCCCGAGATAATCGTCTCCATGCTCCAAATCCATTTTAAAGCCATTTTTAAGGCATTTCGCGCATACATGAAATGAACACATTTTTCTCCAAAACTATAACAGATGCAAGCTTGTCCTGTTTGGTGGAGATGATATTTAATAAAATAAGTAGAAATCCACTAAAAGTTTTGTTTGGTTATCTTGCAATCCCGAGATAATCGTCTCCATGCTCCAAATCCATTTTAAAGCCATTTTTAAGGCATTTCGCGCATACATGAAATGAACACATTTTTCTCCAAAACTATAACAGATGCAAGCTTGTCCTGTTTGGTGGAGATGATATTTAATAAAATAAGTAGAAATCCACTAAAAGTTTTGTTTGGTTATCTTGCAATCCCGAGATAATCGTCTCCATGCTCCAAATCCATTTTAAAGCCATTTTTAAGGCATTTCGCGCATACATGAAATGAACACATTTTTCTCCAAAACTATAACAGATGCAAGCTTGTCCTGTTTGGTGGAGATGATATTTAATAAAATAAGTAGAAATCCACTAAAAGTTTTGTTTGGTTATCTTGCAATCCCGAGATAATCGTCTCCATGCTCCAAATCCATTTTAAAGCCATTTTTAAGGCATTTCGCGCATACATGAAATGAACACATTTTTCTCCAAAACTATAACAGATGCAAGCTTGTCCTGTTTGGTGGAGATGATATTTAATAAAATAAGTAGAAATCCACTAAAAGTTTTGTTTGGTTATCTTGCAATCCCGAGATAATCGTCTCCATGCTCCAAATCCATTTTAAAGCCATTTTTAAGGCATTTCGCGCATACATGAAATGAACACATTTTTCTCCAAAACTATAACAGATGCAAGCTTGTCCTGTTTGGTGGAGATGATATTTAATAAAATAAGTAGAAATCCACTAAAAGTTTTGTTTGGTTATCTTGCAATCCCGAGATAATCGTCTCCATGCTCCAAATCCATTTTAAAGCCATTTTTAAGGCATTTCGCGCATACATGAAATGAACACATTTTTCTCCAAAACTATAACAGATGCAAGCTTGTCCTGTTTGGTGGAGATGATATTTAATAAAATAAGTAGAAATCCACTAAAAGTTTTGTTTGGTTATCTTGCAATCCCGAGATAATCGTCTCCATGCTCCAAATCCATTTTAAAGCCATTTTTAAGGCATTTCGCGCATACATGAAATGAACACATTTTTCTCCAAAACTATAACAGATGCAAGCTTGTCCTGTTTGGTGGAGATGATATTTAATAAAATAAGTAGAAATCCACTAAAAGTTTTGTTTGGTTATCTTGCAATCCCGAGATAATCGTCTCCATGCTCCAAATCCATTTTAAAGCCATTTTTAAGGCATTTCGCGCATACATGAAATGAACACATTTTTCTCCAAAACTATAACAGATGCAAGCTTGTCCTGTTTGGTGGAGATGATATTTAATAAAATAAGTAGAAATCCACTAAAAGTTTTGTTTGGTTATCTTGCAATCCCGAGATAATCGTCTCCATGCTCCAAATCCATTTTAAAGCCATTTTTAAGGCATTTCGCGCATACATGAAATGAACACATTTTTCTCCAAAACTATAACAGATGCAAGCTTGTCACTGTTTGGTGGAGATGATATTTAATAAAATAAGTAGAAATCCACTAAAAGTTTTGTTTGGTTATCTTGCAATCCCGAGATAATCGTCTCCATGCTCCAAATCCATTTTAAAGCCATTTTTAAGGCATTTCGCGCATACATGAAATGAACACATTTTTCTCCAAAACTATAACAGATGCAAGCTTGTCCTGTTTGGTGGAGATGATATTTAATAAAATAAGTAGAAATCCACTAAAAGTTTTGTTTGGTTATCTTGCAATCCCGAGATAATCGTCTCCATGCTCCAAATCCATTTTAAAGCCATTTTTAAGGCATTT